>NC_143394.1:29229677-29533951 GCF_980474605.1 Leiobunum rupestre | reverse complement strand
CTCGTGCAACTACGTACTTAACTCGTGCAATTACGTACTTAACTCGTGCAATTACGTACTTAACTCGTGCAACTACGTACTTAACTCGTGCAACTTCGTACTTAACTCGTGCAATTACGTACTTAACTCGTGCAATTACGTACTTAACTCGTGCAATTACGTACTTAACTCGTGAAATTACGTACTTAACTCGTGCAATTACGTACTTCGTACTTAACTCGTGCAACTACGTACTTAACTCGTACAACTACGTACTTAACTCGTGAAACTACGTACTTAACTCGTACAACTACGTACTTAACTCGTGAAACTACGTACTTAACTCGTGCAACTACGTACTTAACTCGTACAACTACGTACTTAACTCGTACAACTACGTACTTAACTCGTGAAACTACGTACTTAACTCGTACAACTACGTACTTAACTCGTGAAACTACGTACTTAACTCGTACAACTACGTACTTAACTCGTGAAACTACGTACTTAACTCGTGAAACTATGTACTTAACTCGTGAAACTACGTACTTAACTCGTGAAACTACGTACTGAACTCGTGAAACTACGTACTTAACTCGTGAAACTACGTACTTAACTCGTGCAACTACGTACTTAACTCGTGCAACTACGTACTTAACTCGTGCAACTACGTACTTAACTCGTGCAACTACGTACTTAACTCGTGCAACTACGTACTTAACTCGTACAACTACGTACTTAACTCGTACAACTACGTACTTAACTCGTACAACTACGTACTTAACTCGTGAAACTACGTACTTAACTCGTACAACTACGTACTTAACTCGTGAAACTACGTACTTAACTCGTACAACTACGTACTTAACTCGTGAAACTACGTACTTAACTCGTGAAACTATGTACTTAACTCGTGAAACTACGTACTTAACTCGTGAAACTACGTACTGAACTCGTGAAACTACGTACTTAACTCGTGAAACTACGTACTTAACTCGTGCAACTACGTACTTAACTCGTGCAACTACGTACTTAACTCGTGCAACTACGTACTTAACTCGTGCAACTACGTACTTAACTCGTGCAACTACGTACTTAACTCGTGCAACTACGTACTTAACTCGTGCAACTACGTACTTAACTCGTGCAACTACGTACTTAACTCGTGCAACTACGTACTTAACTCGTACAACTACGTACTTAACTCGTGCAACTACGTACTTAACTCGTGCAACTACGTACTTAACTCGTACAACTACGTACTTAACTCGTACAACTACGTACTTAACTCGTACAACTACGTACTTAACTCGAACAACTACGTACTTAACTCGAACAACTACGTACTTAACTCGAACAACTACGTACTTAACTCGAACAACTACGTACTTAACTCGAACAACTACGGAGGTAACTCGAACAACATTGGGGTGGTGGAGTGGTTAGCACTTTCGCCTCGCAGCAAGAGGAGCCGGGTTCGATCCCAGCTTGTGGCACTGGGTGAAAACTCGGAACAACTCCTTCTGCGTTGAGTTTAAGGGGTTTTCCCCCGAGTTCTTCGGTTTCCCCTTCCATTAAAACTTGTCGGGGTTAACGGTAGGGAGCTGTTGGCTCGATCTCGTGGCATGCAGGGCTTGCCATCACCCTCCTACGCATTGTAACCGGCCACCTGAATTAATGGCTTCATAAGTCGCTTGATGGTTTAGGCCTAAGGTGGTATTATTATTATTAACTACGGAGGTAACTCGAACAACTACGGAGGTAACTCATACTGGTAGGGTTGTAAATTTTGAAAGATTTCACCACACTGCTGGAATAGTGTACGCAATGACAGGTACCGTTTTTCCGAGAGTATAGATTGCGCACTTCGTACTTTTAGAAACAGCGACGCATTTAGCGCCACGGCGTTCTATATTGAAAAGATTTCCATACAAAAATTGAGCTCGTTAAGCCTAATATATGATCTCGCCATATAAAGTTTTGTTACGCGTACTTCGTATTTGGGTGGAGACGTTTAGCGATTCTTACGGTAGGAGCGCTGGTGGGCTACTAAATTTGAAGGTCGTGGTTTTTGCTTACGATTCCGGTCCGATAGTTTCTTTGTCCAAGGTGAAAGGCTAATCTCTATCACCCTGTATAGAGAATCGCTGGTCTTATTGGGTATATTTTTAGTTTTGTCCAGCAGGGCCCATTTCTTTTATATAAGCGTAATGAGACTTATTAGCTGTAACCGGATCACATTGCCCGAGGTACTCTTTCCTTCTATCTAATTTCGTTACTATTCGAACTCTTATAGGCGTAGAAAAGTCATCCAAGGGGAATTTTATTACGACACACCAGCGTCGGCTTCCGGCAGTTCCAATAGAGGCACTCCCCCATCCCCCTCGAGATGTCTGTACAGTCCTCCTCTATCCGCGCGTCCGTCTCTGCAAGGAGAGCCGACGGTTTCGTATGGAGATTGGCCGCTGGGGTGACACGGTTCGCCGAAAATTTCTCGTTTGGAAATGAAAGGGGTTTCTGATCCAAATTATAGTACGTGTCAGTGCTGTCTCGTTTTTGATTACTTTGATTTTGGAAAGGATTGGGTTACGTTGAAAGCCGCCTACGTTATGGTAATTCTCGTAACTCTCGCGGTTGGTGATACTTGGTCAATGGATACAACGGTCTGAAAAGCAAATTATACCAAGTTTCACATTCCACGCTAACCCAAAATAAGATTAATATAACCTTTAAAATTTTAAAAATAAATAGATATCAAAGGAGCTGATACTTCATGGATATAAAAATGTTTTTATTAAAATTTTTCGGGAGCTTTCAAACCGTGGTCCTTCGTCAGCCGTTACATCATTAATACTGAACATTAATACAGAAATTTACAAAATTAAAATTTTTTTAAGTATTTTAATTTTTTAATTTTTAATTTTGTAAATTTCTGTATTAATGTTCAGTATTAATGATGTAACGGCTGACGAAGGACCACGGTTTGAAAGCTCCCGAAAAATTTTAATAAAAACATTTTTATATCCATGAAGTATCAGCTCCTTTGATATCTATTTATTTTTAAAATTTAATTTTACCATGGATCGGAATTTTAACATTTATAATTATTATAACCTTATTTAAAAATATTGCTGAATGTTTTTAATACATTTAGAAACTAACTAAATAATTCTAAATATTGACTAAATAAAACGTGAGTCGATACCGTGAACTACTTGTGTAACCCAAATAACATAAAAATAACGATTTCCATATACTAAATTTTTATTCGATTTTCTAACCTAAAGTTCGATTGAAAAAGGACTCGAATTTCGAACGGAGATATACAGTTTGAACAAACCTAAAACGCAAGCGACCCCGCCTACCATCTCTAACTAGTTTTTATCTAGATTGCGACATCCCAAAAAAATAGTAAAACTTTTCTTCCGTGTGCGGTATGGAAATCGCGTGGATTTAGCGAGCAAAACCAAATAAAATACGTATAACTTTTACCCTATCCGTACACTCGGAGAAAGTGTCAACACATATTGTCTCAATAGCAAATGGGCGGAAACCAAAGGGCTCACTTCTACATTATACCGCATGCATTATGCGTAAAGAAATCGATCTTAAGCCTCGGCCTAGCCGATTGTACCGAGAAAAATCTTTGAAACACTCTGGCAGCGCATACCGTATCGGATAAAAGAAATAGTACAATGTAATCCTCGCTGCAGATACAACTTCTAGAAATCCGGAGATAAATCTTGGCGATAGGAAAGCAATGACTGGGTTTCCAACGACATTATTCCCCAAAAGGGATTACGTTGTATCGATAGTTAGTGGTATCGAGTACTTGTCTATCAAATGGCGAGAGTTAAACCGAGATAGAGAATTCGGTAGTGTAGTCTTAAGAGAGCTAGTTATTAATAGGAAATGTAACGTCATTACTAGCTACGTTTTTCTCAAAGAGGATAAAGATAAGAAAGCAGTGCCTATGCATCCCTGCGTCGCCAAGATGAGATCACTCGAGGGAAAAAAAGATATTTTATTAGCGTGAATTCTCTATTCTAGACGTATTTGCGTCAATGAGGCAGTTCAATAGTTGTATCAAAAGTAACGTAATGAGTATAAGTATTTGAGGAATCAGCCAAAGTTTAAAAACTACGTTTAGCTGGGCAAATATGTTAAGGTTGTTATTTTAGAATTTGAGACTTAAACGCGTCTGTATTTATCACCGTTAAACCTAGGAGGATGGAAATACTGGAGGGAAAATATGGGATTCATAGGCCTGGCAATGTGGGGAATTGGGACATAAGATACTAGAGACACCTAGCGGACACCGTCGTCAAAATTTCGTCCGCGTGTTCGTTGGGACTTGGTTAGAAATGCGTGCCGGTTTTAAAATCGTGTTAAAGATTTATTTATTTTGTCTTCAAATTAAATAAACATCTCCGAAATTAGTTTCGTAGAATCCAGGTAAAATATTCGTGTTTCAACTTGTTAAAAAAAATCCTTGTGAATAGAATGAAAAGTAGGCAAAATTTATAGAGACAAAAAATTCCGCCTATTTTTACGATGGCGCTACGCTCGTATGTCCGAAATTGTATAGCTCTCGCGTTGCCGAAGCTAAAACAGCGAGTCCGTGATGGGGGAATACAAATTTCTGTTCCTAGGTTAAACCGTATTAATAAATGTTTCACAAGGGCAATGTCTCACCGCTAGAAGGCGCCAGGTGTTATAAAACTATATATCATTACCAGCACCATGGATTAAATAAGTAGCACGTTCTTTTTAAGCCTAATTTACTATCCATTCGCACAAGTATTTTCGAAACTTTAAAAAAAACATCAAAACATCCCCAGGTGATTAGAGCTTTCTTGTAAATCCGCTAGGTGAGTGACCGTTCACCTCAGTAGCCATTGCGAGGAACTTTATATACTGGGAAAGGCTTTTTAGCGTAAGGCTCGGGATATCCTTTGTGAAAAATTTCTTCGTCTATGATTACACTAACCACTAACCATGCAATAATTTTGTAAACGATGTGACTAGATTCATCTTCCGAAATTTCCGATAGCGCAAACACTCCGCGACAGTCTGTCACTAACCGAAATCGTCCAGTGTCATACTTATTGTTATTACTCTACTTATGATAGGATGTATACTAGCATGGTTGATCCTGTAAGATACGCTGTTTTTAGTTCATCAAGGGAATCTCGTATCCATTCGCTAAATCTGGCTTAGAAAACGCATTTTTCGAGGAACCTAGTGTAATTGGATTGGGTTCTTTTCCTTGGATTTTAATAATACCGGATTTTAAATTAAAACTGCGCACGTTTTTTTAAATATTTCTCTTCGACTTGAGTTCGAAAAAAATATTCAAAGTTTCAATTTTTTTAAAGGAGAAATGGCAAATATTTTAATTTTTTTATTCACTGCCATCGTTCCCTCTCATTTCATTTACTATAGTTGCCGATATACTGTTTAACGTCAAAACAGGAGATGAAGGGTACATCGAATTGTTCATGTTTAAATACAGTCTCTTTAATCAAAAATTTACTTATTTATTCCTTTAGGGAGAATGGCTATGCTTTTTTGGCGTTTCTTTCAGAGTCTCAATTCACCTGACGATCTGCCAGCTAGGAGCAACAAACACAACACCCCACACAAGGAAAACGCAACCAGTCAAAAGTCGTGGATTTTCTTGTGTACATTTTTCATTGGCTAGACGCTAGCTGCGTTCTCCTTGTGTTTGTTGCTCCTAGCTGGCAGCTAGGAGCAACAAACACAAACAGAACGCAGCTAGAATTTAAACACGCTAACGCAGTGTTGTGTACAAATATCATTGGACGAGTTTTTACGCTGAACGTTTTACGGGCGGGGGGGGGGGGAAGACAATTTCCGAATTTTCCCCTTCCGACGGCAGCAGGCGCTAAAGCGTCTAACCATGGACTAATTAATGTATACACAGGGACGGTCCGCATAGGAAATTTAGCGGCTAGCGATTGCTAAATGTGCCCTCGAGCGGCGATTGTGCGAACTAACGACAAACTGAGTCAAGGGGGATGGAAACGGGAGGAAAGGTTTAAGGGAACAAAAAAAAAATCAGTCGCCTTGCCGGCGATGTTGTAAGCTCCACGTGCGTTTGGTAAATGAATTCATTTATATTAACAATTAAATTGATTGATATTAATTTTTCGGCCCATACATTCGAGACGTTATTCTCAATTTCTCCAGACAAAAAGAAGATTAAAAAAGTGGATTTAAGTGATTCCGATAATGGTAAATCAAAGATATTTTTGGACAAGGCTTAGAAAAAGATGAACAGGAAAGGTATAAAGAAATCTTTCGTGTGTTCTTTATGACAATACTTCGAATCACTTTTACACGAAGGGTAAACACACAGCTTTTTTCTCATAATTAATTTGTAAAACTACTTAAATAAATTAAAGCTCTTAAATCATACACCTTATTCAAATGAACGAAAAAAACCGTTTGGTTTTCAAATCATAAGCAGACGCCAACATCGATAGACTCCAAGACTTGCAGATAGAGGGCAGCATCGTTTTTCCGTTTGATGACGTTTTGACTCGGCTAACTTTGCTTAAGGGGGGAGGAAAAGAGGGAACAGCATTAACAAGACTTAGTCGCCGATTTTATGAGAGAGTAGCGTTGTGCGGACCGTCCCTGTGTATACATTAATTAGTCCATGGTCTAACCAATGAAAAATGTAGACAAGAAAATGCACGACTTTTGACGGGCTGCGTTCTCCTTGTGTAGGGTGTTGTGTTTGTTGCTACTAGCTGCCAGTATGCAGGGGCTGATTTAGGCATGGTCTTTATGGCCCCTTCACGTTCAAAAATAAATAAAAACAATTTAAATTAAAAATTAAAAAGGGGTAAAATTATTATTTTTTGACAAAATGGCGAATGAGTCGCCACAACTAACCCAAAGTTAGGTTAACCGCAACTAAAAATGCATGGACATAACAAAGTAGCGCCATCTATCGTAAATATTTTATTTTCAATTGGCTTCCCGTCTGCTAGTTTTTCTGATCGAGTACTTTATATTCGAAAACTAGCTTTGGAGAAACCACCAACGGTCAAAATATTGCAAATAAACCACGACAAAGGTATGAAAGACCGTTATTTAATGGGAATAAACGCGGTACTTCGGCACATATGCCTTCGAGGCGAAAAGAAAACTAGCTGACGAGTTTTTTAAAAACATGTTGATAAAGCACTTATGTCCGCGATTCTGGACATAGAGAGGGAGGGGAACCTCTTGGTGGGGGAATACACTTTTCTATTCGGGTTCCTAGCCCAAACAGTGTAAATCCAGGGCCCCAAAGTTAACGGTTCGCCCCTGCCAGTATGCTCGTCCCATTAAAGTTCAATCAAATGGGCTCGGTACTTCATTGGTTATCTAAAACGTACGTCTACCGACGCGATTGATGGCATTTATCCTCCCCCCCCCCTCGTGACGTGGGAAAACTAGACCATATGTGCCTGTGGGTGGCCTCCACAATGTCATACTTCCTAAGTATAAATAATAAATACATACAATTTAAATTCGCTCATGAATCAGTTATCAAGGGATATTTTGTCCACGGCCCTCTCCCGTTCGCTAATTTGGCTTTCTTTTTATATTGATGGGATAACCCCGGGCCCCAATCGGAAAGGGGGTCCTCATTCCTTAAAATTCCAAAGTTCCATCGAAACTCATTCATTATCCTTTCTTCCGTTGGAAAACTCCAAGCTATAGTGGCGGTCGAATGCGAACCAGATTTCGATGGAAGCTACAAAGCGTAAGAAAAGCGCGGTCTAGATTCGGGCCAGGGTTTCTGAAGGGTTTCGCCTCTGGGGCCGCGCATTGGGCCTCGTTTCAATTTTGATCATGGAGCCTCATACGCTATTCAAAAGTAAAATATATTCGCTTCGGGAATAGAATGATCTGCGGAGCGCCGCGGCGAAATCGATTAAAAATTGTAAATGTAGTCGCGAGCGCGGAGTGACCGAGGTTTAGCGGGAATAGTCGGCCAAGTCCTAATGACTTACTAATAGATTATCAGTCCAGGTCCTTTATACAGAGTGACTTGGTGATGTCCAATATAATATGGAAATCAGTTTGACGGAATGTCCTCGATCTATGTACGTTTCCAGCTTATTCGGTTTATAATTTAAATTATTAGCGCGTTAATACCGTGTTAACGATTAAACTCTACAATATTAACTTTTGGGAGTATGGAAAGTTATTGTACTTCTAACAGAAGAATTTAATTAATCTTTTGCGAGATAAGAATTCATTATTTGTATTTTGTAAGTTTTTGTTGTTTAATTAATAACCTGTAACTATTTTGATGTACTGTACGGCCACATATAAGCTAACACTAGCTTAGTGACCGATTTCTTTATTATATAAATAAATAAATAAATTTAATTATCATGTTATTCGCTTGAAATATTACCTACGCCAAAAGGTTCGGAAGAAAACGTACATGTCTAGGTCGCTTTTTCAAAACACGTTTCGTCAGGAAAATATAGCTTATCAATAGGTAAATATCCCTACGCGGTGAAAGTTTTGCATTTTACTGAAACCATATGTAACATAATTACTCATAAGTATGCCACTGTACCTTTATTCCATTCAAAAATCTTCACTAACGGTTTGTTTCACCACGAACCAGTAAAAAGGTGGACTACGTTAGATTTTAGCCTTTTTATTCATCCTAGTAATTTTGGGAGTCACACTATTGGCTACTAACATATGTATTTAAGCCAATGGAAAACCTCTAAATTGAGTGGGAATTTTTGATGTTGGAATTTTAGTCAGCCCAATGAAGCTTTATTGGAATTTATAAACTCGCTCGGTTTGTGAGGATGAAGTTAAATAATGAGTAGTTTAGAAAAAGAAAAGGTTGGGGAAAATGAACAATATGGTTCAGTGATCGCTTTCCGAAAATGGAACAAGTCGTCGAAGTGGGATATTCCACCAGCGTTATTAAAACCTATATCAAGCCTAGAAGAGTTAGGACTAGGCTCAAAAGAACTCAAAAGACTCCAACGTTTTAGATGTCCCAGAAAAGCTCAACCTGAGGCTGAATTTCAACAATTTTTTCCAACAAACCTGCTTCTTTTATTTGACAATTTAAATTTATTTTAGAAGCTGAGTCTCCAAGAACTTCATTAATTTGCAAATTAATTGCATTAACAGCACTTGACACTATACTGTAGTTCATTTTAGCTCCTAAGCCTTGGTTGTTCAAAGCGGTTTGTTTACTAAAATTATGGCCGTCGGTTTATCAGACGTAGTGCTAATTGTGCGACGGCATAATAGGCATTTGAGATTTGATGACGTCAAATATGACTTATGGTACGGATGACGCAATATCTGTGAAACAAACTGTTAGTGAAGAAATAGAGCTAGTGGCATACTTATGAGTAATTATGTTACATATGCTGAAACGTGTACCCTAACAGGCTCGAATTTCGATTAAAAATCGTGGATGCGTGCATCCCTTCCACGAAAGTACACGTTTCATTTTAATGACCCAGGTGGACACTTCTACTTAAACAACAATTATTACAGTTTCTCAATATACCACTTCAGTAATACGCTCTACATATGCGCCATCTACGATCAGAAAATAAAAATTCTTAGTACGTAATTTCTTTTTCTTTTTTTTTCTACAAAACTTAAATAGCCTCTTCTTGCGGAAAACTAACTTAGATGGCACCGCAATAAATACTAAAATAGCGGGTTTTTGTTATTAATTCAGTGACGTATTTTACGGACCCAGTTGTTGAAATTTCAAAAAAACAGTTTGCTTTTAAAAGTTTCATTAGTTAATTTTCTTGAAAGTTAAACCAGCGCTTGAAAACGTGTAGGGAAACTTGAAGGAGTGTAGACGTAGCTTTATCGCCTGCAATCTACGCTCCTACAAGTTCCCCGTACACGTTTCCAAGAGGGTTCTCTTCACCTGTCTATTATTCCAAAATGTTCAATTGGTCCATGTTTAATAATAATAATAATAATAATAATAATAGTCAGCTATTTGTAAGTTTTTAAATTTCTCAAAATTTGTTTAGGGTTTAGCTTTTTTATCCCTTTTCATAATGGATGAATCTACTTTTTCGCTAATTTCAATACCCAAGACACCCACCGTAGGCCCAAAGCAATCAAGCGACTTTTAATTCCTTAATACAGGTGGCCGGGTTACACCGCGTAGGAGGGTGGTGACAAGCCCTGCAAGCCACGCGAGCCAACAGCTCCCTACACTAACTATTACCGTTAACCTCTACAAGTTTTCGTGGAAGGGGAAAACCGTAGCATTTAGTCATATTTAGGATCTATTTCGGCAACAGCTCACTACTAGCTTTAAATTTTGATGTAGATATAACCAGGGGCGTCGAGAGTGGGTCTTGGCCCCGGTAAAATATTAATTTCGGGCCCAAGATCTCCGTGACCACTTGAGAGGGGGTAGGTACATTTGTTCGAATTTCATTCGTCCGAACGGCCGAAATAACAAATGTTTCAATTGTTCGAATTGGACAACTTGTTTGTTTCATTCGTCCGAATCGGTAGCATCACTTGTCCGAATTCTGTCCCTAAATTAGTATTTCTTAATGCTGTTTTTTACATTTTGTTAAATTCAAAATAAAATGAATTGTAAAATATTTCAATAATACACGGATTATAATGTCTAATCATTTTATCCTATTATGTCCATTTTTCCTTTGGCCGATATGGGAATTCCGTTGGATTTTGTGGATATTTTAGGTTAGGTTCACGTTAATGTTACTATTTTATTATATTAACAATATTTAAAAAAAAACAATTCCTAATGTTCGAAAAAACGGACAAACGATTATTCGAACAAATGAAATTCGCCAGTAAAGTTAACATAAATTGAACGACTAAATCACCAACAAAAGTTGTGATAAATTTTTCGGGCAAATGAAATACGTTTTCGGACATACGATCCTGTTTTCCGGCATTCGGACAAATGATCATTCGGACATTTGTACCACCGTTCGGACGAAGGAAATTCGAACAAATGTACCCAAATCCTGGAGAGAGCTATTTTTTTTCTGGGAGAAACCTGGGAAAAGTATACTAAAGATAATACTAGGGCCCTTGGGCTGCCCGGTAATTTGTACCGGCATCCCCACTCTCTTGTCTAAACATTTCTAGATATTTTAAAGGAACCTGAGATAATGGCAGTAAAATTACTTAGCTGACAGGGCCTTATTATGGTGCATTTGTTTATAAGCCATGGAGTTGAGAATAATATAGAGCCCCAGAACGGATTTTCTCCATAGACTTTAAGCTTAGCATTAGTGGCAACGGGACTGAAAATCAAGGAACTTTATCAAAGTACGCCTGGCGCCTTCAGTTGACAATATTAAACAGCCTGTGACAGAGCATTAATGTCTCGGGGAATCTCACGCGCGCGCCGTCTGGCGGGAGACGAGAATGCATTGTAGAAGGTAAATGATAAAGTTCTTTGATTTTCAGTCCCGTTGTCACTAATGGTATGCTTAAAGCTTATGGAGAAAATCCGCTCTGGGGCTCTATGTTATTCTCAACTCAATGGTATAAGTCTCGATATACTTATTATTATTACATTACCCGGGTAAGATTTTAGTTCTTATTTTTATATTCGTAAAATCATTTTAGCATTACGAAATCCGACTTCTATCATTCTATGGGACAAGGGGAAAAATGGTAATCTTAGCTGATGTTCGAAGAAACGAAAAAAAAACAAGCTGAGCCTTGACACGCTTAACTACAATTTCTTTCCTCCTATTGACCGTTATTCCGATAATTTATAACGTGGGTTGTAAAGGAATAAAAGCCAGATTAAAGGGTAAAAAACTAAAGCCTTTGAAAATCACCGAAAAGAAAAGGATGAAAAAATTGTTGGAAAATGACAGCTAGGCCTAAGTTCTTTCTATTAGGGCAAGCTCTGACCCTAAAAGAAGAAGAATTTTTTTTTATGTACCTACTGTAACAGACAGCCGAAAAAAGGGAAGAGAGAAACTTGACACGACAAAAAAACGAAAGGGAACCAAAACAGCACCGCACTTCTCTCGCTACTGGATTTCCTTCTTATATTCGTTTTATATTTTATTATCAGAAGCGTATCAAATATCTTACTACGAGAAAAGTACGAGTCGAGGACGGGTGCCAATTTTCCAACAAAACGCAAAAGCATACACCCCATCCTGGAAGAAAATATTAGCAGGGTTATTCAACTATATCAGGTTGGATTACGACGCAATACCCGTAATGGAAACAAGTGTCCCATAAGAAGTCAGACTTTCTTACCCCATCCGGGTGAATGATTTTGTGTGGAATTTTAAACAGCTCCTTCTTTTGTAGATAAATAAAAGCTCTTGAAATAATAAGAAAACAATGGCGGGGTCTATTATTTATGAAAATAATTTAATAAAATTTATTTACTTTTATAATTTCTAAAATAAATATTTTCGGTAAATATTTATTTAAAATAAAAGTTACCTTTACCCAATAAAAATAATCTAGATGGCGCTCCCGTTCAATAACGATAAAACAGGCGGAATTTGGGGAAGGAAGTCTTACTTATGGTTGCCACTCGAATGGTAACGGATGTATGGTGGCCATGACATTAAGAACCTTACGGTGGTCACCTGATTATTTGCTAAACAAGATCGTGTGGTGTTTTTCCTCGTGACCTGTGACGTAGAATAATGTCCCTATAGCGGTTTTAAGGCAGGGCACAGCTACCACATATGCTTACGACGCTACTTGCAAACATCGCATACAGTGCCACCTAGGAGCAACAAACACAAGGAGAACGCAGCTAGCCTTTAAACACGCTAACGAAGGGTTGTGTACGAATTTCATTGGACGAGCGTCACGAGCCTTTACGCTGAACGTTTTACGGGCGGGGGGAAGACAATTTCCGAATTTTCCCCTTCCGACGGCAGCAGGCGCTAAAGCGTCTAGCCAATGAAAAATGTACTCAAGAAAATCCACGACTTTTGACGGGTTGCGTTCTCCTTGTGTGGGGTGCTGTGTTTGTTGCTCCTAGGTGTCAGATAGTATTCATTTTCCTTTACGTTTTTCGTATGAACCATGTAGTTTCGTTGGCTCACACTCATTTGGCCAAATAGGTTTCTGAAGAAAAAACATTGCAGAGGAAATTCGTTCTTATTTTGTCTTTCTAAAACAATTTCATTGGAAAATATGACTGATAAATAAGTAAATATTTATTTATTAATTTGTACATTTTACAACCGTAAATTTCGAGTGGCGTGTGGGTCCGCGTTTTGGCGCCCATTGAAACTGCCCGCGAAGGTACGTAGACGGTTCATGGGTACGTAGACGGTTCATGGGTACGTCTTAGATGGCTATTTCTCTCGTAGGGGATATATTATGCGAGGGGCAGGTCACTTCATCGATTAACGACGCACCCCTCAAAAGATTAAATCCGATTTAATCGTGATTATTTTGATAAAATTCAATTTAATCACGATTAAGTTGATTAAATCACGATTAATCATGATTAGAATGTTTAAATCTGATTTAATCATGATTAGAATGTTTAAATCTGATTTAATAATGATTAAATGGTTAAATCTGATTAAAATGATTAAATCTGTTTAAAATGATTAAATCCTGATGAAAAAATTATATCGTGATTAGTATGCTTAAATCGTACTTTAGTTTTGATTTTAATGATAAATTATCTATTCGACCGATTATATTGATTAAATCGTGATTAAGATGATTAAATCTAATTAAAATGATTAAATCTAATTAAAACGATTAAATCTAATTAAAATGATTAAATCTAATTAAAATGATTAAATCTAATTAAAATGATTAAATCTAATTAAAATGATTAAATCTAATTAAAATGATTAAATCTAATTAAAAAGATTAGATCATGATTAGAATGATTAAATCTCGTTTAAATGATTAAATCCTGATTAAAAAGATTAGATCATGATTAGAATGATTAAATCTCGTTTAAATCGTGATTATATTTTCTAATCTTGATTAGATTTTTTAATCTTGATTATCCTGATTTAATCACGATTACCCGGATTTAATCATTTTACTATGATTAAGACGCACCCAAAATGGAAGTGACCTGCCCCTCGATATTATGTACTTCTGATTGCAGTTATTAATCGGCTTACCAATATCAAATGTAAATTTTACACCGCTAAGAAATATTTATTTATAAACGAATTTTCTTAGCCACGCACTATTTTCGCTTCCTAAAGTCGGGAACATTTGAAAAAAGCTGCTTGGAACTGCTAAAGTGACCGCGTTTCAAGATAAGCGGAATACGAGATGGACACTTCACTAGAACGAGGCATCTTATACGCTTCTGGTTTTATATATTATCCGAAAAAGAAGCTTCTTGACTGGAAAATGAAATAAAAAAGAAGGGGACATCACATTTGATTAGAGAGCCCCGACCGAAGCCTGCGAAAGCGTCATACCCGCAGAGACCGCTTTTTTTTTAATCTTTTACGCCGTGACATCTAGTGGCGGGGAGTTAAAATAAAACGCCCACGCAGAGAGGAACTAGATTAAGCCTAATCTTATAAACTACGATTCGATAGATCTCGGAATTAATCAATGCGGGCACCAGAGATTCTATGAAAAAGGATGATTCCTTTGATCCTTATTTTGGATTGTTGCTCTTCAGAAGGAACAGTCTGAAAGAGGAACGGCCAAGCTTTTCCAAATATGGCCTTATTTCCGTATCAAAAGATTAACAAGACGTTCAATATACTAACACGTACCTTTTTTTGTCTTGAAAAAATAGCTTTTGCCCCAAAAAGTTGAAACGAAAAATAACGCCAGGTGTTTGGGTTTGAATTTTCGCCGCCATCTTAGGGGCTGCCGCCAGCGCCCCTAACCCCGTATGAGCGATTTGCGAACTATCCTAACTTTTAAAATCGCCCAATTTAGGCTTAGGTCTCTTATAACTCTAACGCGCCGGCGGCGCCGCGCGTGCAAAACAATTTTTTTGCGTCTTCAGCAGCGCGCGCTTATACGTTGATTTTCTGTCTCGCCGACTTCTCACCAGGTGTCGCGGCAGACGCGCGCTTTTCGATTTCCCGAAATTTCTTTTTTTTATTAAAAATTAACCACTCAATATTTTTTGATGCGGTTTTCGCCATAAATTTTAGTTTTTAATGGGCTATAGGGCTATCTAACTGGTTAAAGCTTGACCGTTCCCCTTTAAAGGGAGCATATTTTTAAATCAAACAATCGCCCACGCTAAGAAGAAGAATCTTTGGCCAAGGAAAATCGTCCGTTTAGAAGAAAACACTTTCTGCTAGCTAGGAGCAACAAACACGCAAGGAGAATAAACCTCGTCAAAAGTCGTACATTTTTCATTTTTTAGAAGGGGGGAATTCGTAGCGTCTTCCCCCTTTCCGTAAAACGTTCAGCGTATAGGCTCGTCCAATGAAATTTGTACACAATACTGCGTTAGCGTGTTTAAAGGCTAGCTGCGTTCTCCTTGCGTTTGTAGCTCCTAGCTGCTAGTGACGTGACGGATCTATAGAAGTTCTGTAAGTAGTTTGATTGGTAGTCTTGACAACGAATATTTATTCCATCGGTAGTCTTGACGACGCCTGCCGTCTGTTTGGAAGACCTCTAGCTCAGTCACGCCACTAGTGGTCAAAGTTTCTTCTAAGATCTTCGCGACCTTATTCCCAAATCCGGGTAACTCGACTTTAACCGAATTGGCGTTCTTGACGTTTTTCAAAAGAGCATTGCTAAACTTACAGTAAAAATATTAAAATTAAAAGGCATATAGTTTCTAAGGTAAACGGTTTTTTACTATTTTTCAAAAGCGTTTCGTAATACTATATTTTAAAATTTCAATATTGTTTTGGCCCAAATTTACTTCTATTTGAAATACCCGATTTTGGAACGTAGCTAACGGAAGTTAGGCCGTGCTTCTGTTGAGCCAGTTGGCAGAAATGTGAAATAAGGCGATCCATCATGAACGAAACGGTAATTATTTAGTGCAATGAACCCCAGGGAGGCTCGCGAAGGGGAAATTTTGTCAAAAACACATCCGTTTTCGGGTGAAAACAATGCGGCGTAAATGTGTTTGCGATTTGTCAGAGATAATAGCGATATACACTATTAAAGGAAATCACATCCTTTCTTCTGGCGAAACCAATAATGCATTCAGGTGAACAGAGAATATGTAGACAGTACCCGATTCGACTCGTTATTCCTCGGCGTTTCCTCTTGTAACGCGAGAAAGGGGGGGTGAAGGCATTCTGCTAGCGTCGCAGGCTCTCTACTTGTAAGGCGGAAATCATGAAAACAAACGCTGTAGTTGGGGTTTCATATTCTCGATTAACCCGAATAGATTCTTGACGAAACGTATCAAAATTCCATATAAAACCGTAGCAAACCTATTCACCTACTGCCCTGTTATCAGATTTTTTCAAAATGCATTTTGAAAATGCGAAATACCATTTTCCATTTTGAGCTAGAAAAAGCATTTTGCATTTTACATTTTGCCTTTTGAGTTGTGGAGAAAGTATTTTTCATTTTTAGTTATGGAAAAAGTATTTTGCCTTTTGAAATAATTACTAATTTATAATAATAATTAATTAATTATTAATTATTACAAACTAACTGCATTTGTAAAAACATTTTGCATTTTTATTTTGAACTGCAAAAACCATTTTACATTTTACATTTTGCATTTAGAAAAACCAATTTTCAAAATGCATTTTGTATTTTTGTTTTGAGTTATGTAGAAAATATTTTGCATTTTACATTTTGCATTTTAAGTTATGGAGAAAATATCTTGCATTTTACATTTTACATTTTGAGTTATGGAGAAAATATTTTGCATTTTACATTTTGATTTATGGAGAAAATATTTTGCATTTTACACTTTGCATTTTGTGTTATGGAGAAAGTGTTTTGCATTTTGAGTTATGGAGAAAATATTTTGCATTTTGCAAAAAAAAGCATTTTGAACAGCCCTGGCAGCTAGGAGCAACAAACACAACACCCCACACAAGGAGAACGCAACCCGTCAAAAGTCGTGGATTTTCTTGTGTACGTTTTTCATTGGTTAGACGCTTTAGCGCCTGCTGCCGTCGGAAGGGGAAAATTCGGAAATTGTCTTCCCCCTTTCCGTAAAACGTTCAGCGTAAGGGCTCGTGACGCTCGTCCAATGAAATTCGTGCACAACCCTTCGTTAGCGTGTTTAAAGGCTAGCTGCGTTCTCCTTGTGTTTGTTGCTCCTAGGTGGCAGTTAGTTGTGTCAGCAAAGTTGCGTATAAACTAAAAGCGGGTTTATATAAGTAAAAACATAAGTAACATAATGATAGTTATAAGTATGATACTTCTTATTCTCCCAACGGTAATTTCTTTACTGATAGTCTGTTTAGCCAATGGCCATATAAGTCAGGCTGGAAGTGTCAAATAAGAACGGCTGAAAAGTCGCCGCCTACAGCCTTTTCAACGGCCACCGTAGACTTAGTTGAAATGGAAACACTTTCAGCAGTAAATTAACGTTTACTCTGGCCAAATACTGATAAATTATTGAATTTGAACACAAGTTGGCAAGCCAAAATATACCTCTCCTCGGAAGAGTTTTTAATTTTCAGTGAAGCGTAACTGTATCCGTGGTTCTGCGGTAGAACGCTCACCTGTCGTACAAGAGGGCTCGGGTTCGAATCCCGGCCGATTAAAAAATTATACTACACCTAATGACAAAAAGAGGGCGCTTTTGGAAAAACTTTTTCCCTGATTCTAAGAAACTGGGTACGCAGTGATTACCCTTCAGGGGCGTAGGAACGTTCTAGAAGTTGGAGGGGGCAAAGAGAAACGAAAAGGGGTCTGGAGAATGATTTTGAATTTTTGACGGAGTATAGCTTCTCCGAATGCATTTGCACATTTTTCTACTATATACATTGGCGGAAAAAGACTGAAATTTAAACACAGTTGAGGTTCAATAAGCTTTATATGCTTTTAAAATGATAATTTGAGCCTTGCGAAGACTTCAACTGACCAAAAAGTTGGAGGGGACAATAACATTAGTTGCCCCTCCCATCAAAATTCTAGGGAGGAGCATTGCCCCCCTTGCCCCCCCTGGTTCCTACGCCCATGTTACCCTTTGCCCCGAAAATGCGAACGCGTTCGCAGTCCTGACAGACAGACAGACAGACCCACCTACAGACAGACAGACAGACACGGTGGTTGTATAACCCCTCCTAGAGTACAAAGTCCCCTCGGAGAGGTAATAAAATTGATTATTATAAACCAGGGTTGTTGATTTTTTGATTTTTTTTAAATGGTTTTTTCAAGGTTTTATGCCTATTTTTCTTGTCAAATATTTTTACTGCAGCAATAACGTAAACTATAGTTTTAATTAATCTTTATTAAATTGAATTATTAATTAATAATTAAATTTAATTGCTGTTTCACTGAATTGAAATTTCTAAAGAACCTATACTTTCGTATCAAATTGATTTAAATCAGACAACCCTGTTGTAAATTCGTTTTCTCTCATATTTATCGCCACCACATTAACTTGGTTGTAAATTTTCCAACGTAGAAGTAGGATGTGATGAGTTTCCTGTTTCGATTACATTCATTGTAATACTTAATAGTATTACAAAACTTATGGTAAAAGTAATTTGCAGTCAATCTGTCGGACGAAAGAAACGCGAGCACTGTGATTCTCTCCACTATTGAGAATAAAAGACTATTAAGGAGACAGCCTTCGCGCATCAATCAAGTTGTTACACATTTCGAAAGCGAAAGTTCGTAGCACCAAAAGTAACTATTAAGGACACGAGAGGAGTATCTATCTAGGACATAAAAATGATACGTGTACCTTCGCCGGCTTGAGAAAGTTTTAACCCAATGACGACCCAAAATCTACCGGCGAAAGACGTAAAATATAAAAATAACGATGCGTATAGGGTTTAGCGGTAAATCTAGATGGAACAAGGAGACATCCCGAGGTATTTCTCCCCGATTTTTTTCAATGACCATCCGTTTTGCCATGGCAACCAAAAATGTTTTTCAAGTTTAAACTTTCTCCGCGTAAAATAGCATGGAAAAATCACATTTTAAAAAATTAAAAAATTAAAATTTGGCAAAACAATTGAGTAAAATTGATAAAATTGGGGGAAATCGATAAAAATGGGTAAAATCAATAAAATTTCGGTAAAATCGAATAGGTTTACAATCCGTGATTTCGTCATGCTTTTTAACGTAGAGAGAAATGGCAAAACGAAAGGCCATAGACACTTTTCCCTTTAGGAGCTTTCAAGCGCTTTCAAGGTACACGAAGGTCTACTTAACCCCCGAGTTTGAAAAAAAAAGTCGGCGAGAAACACCTCGGTATGTCTCCTTGTTAGTGATGTATAATATACTTCTGCTAAAACACGCGCAATCAACTCAATAATTTATTCGAAAATAGTTATTTTTTAAAGGCGGGTGAATATCGCTTAGCAGTCTGTTCATTCATACAAACACAAGCCGCCAGAATCAGCGAGCAGCGCTGATGGACGAAGAATAAAGTACCCTATCATTAAGTTTAAAGAGTCAGCTTATATTTTTTTCGCCGCTAGAATAGCGATCCGTTTCCTCGCGTATAAAATGAAGTCATCCTTGGTCGATCTCGTCAGATCCTCTCGGAAACGGTAACCGAAATAGACTAGGGCCTATAGTTCCGTAGCAAATTAAAAAGCTCAGATAGGTTTAGTTTTAAGTAGCTAAGGCCTACGAAATCCCCTTCTGGCGATAAGGGATTTGGATAACGGAGACCGACTGCGACAGATTAAAACCCACTAGCTACCGATAATCGACGAAACACAATGGTTCCGTCACAAATCCCAAAACCCGGGGCTTTAGTCGCGAACTAAAGCCGATGCCGCCGCTGGAAAGCCGTATAAAACCTCCCGCGTATAGCTGGATTTTCTTCTTCGCGTTTTCGCGGCTTGGTGAAAAAAATTAGAAGAATTTACGAGTTGACGGCGTACAATGGAGATTGCTCTGGCAAAGCCGTTGTCTTAAACGAAACTCTCCGGTTGGGAAGCTTTTATTTAGAGGAAGCCGCCTTTCTTAGGTTGGATAATAAGGCCGCCGAAAAAAGTTACTTTTTGTATTCTCATCTCTGGCGTGTGAAATTAACGCGTGGATTTTCGCGACAGAGAGCGGATAGCGTTGCTTAAATGAGGAAGGTGAACAGTGTCGCGGCGCACGCGGCTTGCAGCCCCGAACAAAAGGTTCTACTGCACGGCTATCAGGCGGAAAATCATTACGTAAGTTCATATATTGTCATTCAATTCGTATTAATTTAACACTACTTCAAATTGTAAAAATGAAATTTTAGAAAAGTGGTATTTTTTTGCTTTAATTTCAATTAAGGACATTACAGTGGATTGATCTATGTATATTTGAATTTTAACTTAAAACAAATACTTAATAAGTTGTAATAGTTGGTTAATATCCCCCCCCCCCCAACGTTTTATCTAAATTAGCTTTCTGTATGAAAATATTAGAAAATCCCAAATTATTTCCAATTTCAAAAGAAGCATTATAAACCAATAATTTAGCCTTGCTCTCGCTGACATTTTAAAAATTAAACTGCGAATAAATTTACCTATTACATTTCCTAAAGCGGGAATTTGTAACGGCCTTTAGTACAATGGGCGTGTTCTGGGAGAAAATCATTAGCGGGGGATTCAATAGGAAACGAGCAAATAACAAGGGGCAATCTACAACATCGATACCAATAAAACGGATGTTTGTAGTAGAGAATCTTCCCGAATTGTTGTTCACTTGGGGAAACAAGAGCTTTACATCTCGCCCTTCTGACGAAAACGAATTAGCAAAATAAACAAAGTCGAAACTCATTTGCATAGATTAAAGTTAGCGATAAGGTCGTCAAAGGGCCGACGTCGCTAACGGGGTCCGTATAGCTCTACCACGTACTATAGTTAAGTTAAAGGCTCGCGAAAGAATTATCTTTCAACGGGTCGTATTTTGGGAGGGAGGTGAACCGTTGATTTTTCCTAACTCCATCCCAGATTTTCAAGAGTCTTGAGTTGAAAACTCTACGGTAGAACACTTTCATTTTTCGAGCTAGACCTGTATTTGCCAACCAGTACCGATATGTTTTTCTCTTACACCGAATCAGTGAAAAATCCATTTATTTCATCAGTGGTTGGGACTTTCTATTGGTGGGGCACATAGGCCTTGGCCTAGTAGGCCTAATCCTTAATCCGGCACTGTAGCCAACTCTTCCAAGCTTTGTGGGGAAGTCTCCCCCGCCTTTGGGGACGCCCATTGGAGATGGGTGATAATTTGTTTTTAACTTTTTATCGATATAAAATGTCTAATATCAGTAAACATACCAAAAAACATTACTAATGTTACATTGTTAATCAGTGTAAACTAGTCTAGAGGTTTAGTTTTACTTTCAGATTCGAAAAAATGAGGCGAAATGCCGCTTTATTTATATTTGCAAACAATATCTTAGACTTATCATGGAAGGAAAACTTTTTTTGATTTTTTCGGAAAAATACGGAGAATTTTTACAACACTGTATTTAAGCCTTTGTCCGATTGCGTTTTTTATCTTTATTTCTAAGCTCGCGCGCTTTGTAAACACGAAAGAAAGGTAGTTTAATGAAAGTCTTTTAATCTGAATTGAATGATAGCGCGTCATCACTCGAGAGCTTCTGTGTGCGCTTTTGCTGGAAGTGAATATGGCGTAAGGCTTGACCCAAATCTCAATACTGATAATACCCTCCAAGTGTTTTCCAACCGACCAAAATACGAAGTTTCGGAAGATACCATAAATTTAAGCTCGCTAAATGTTTATTTTCGAAGGCTTCGCGATTCCGCGGATTCAAACGTTACTTAAAAAAATATTGTTTGGTTTATAGTTTAGTCGATCTTTGCACGTGTCTCGCATATTTTGGTCGGAAATACGCCGAACAAATTTTCACTCGAAATATTTATCTTATAGACGAATAAAATGGGTTTTCTAAATCTAGTCTTTGATTTATGTTTTACGCCCTACAACTATGTATAAAAGTACTTATAGACTGAACATCACATTAGTACTAAAGTAATTTTTGGTCATTGGCTAGTTAAGGAGATTTAGCGCGAAAATCAAACTTCTTTAATAGGTTATAATTAAATAAATATTTTTGTTGAATCGACAAAACAGTTTAAACCACAATAAATGAGAGTATTCTATAGGATGATAAAATTAGCGAATAAGTAGATTAGTCCATTATGAAAAGGGATAATAAAGCTAAACCCTAAACAAATTTGAAGAAATTTAAAAACTTACTAATAGCTCGAACCGATAGGCCTTCGAGCAAACATAAAGACGCGAAACTCGGACCAAATAGACCTTCGAGTGAAAAATTAAATTAAATAAAATAGCCAGAAATTCCAACGGTAGACCGGTTTCGTCCTATTTGGGACTCGTCAGTACCGTGCGGGAAATCTGGCTGGCGACTATAACACCAAATAGAGAAACTAAGCCTAAACATTAAAAATTTCAAAACGAGTTGCATAGCAACGGAAAGCCGAATAGGGGGAGAGTGGTGGGGATTAGTATATACGCAATGTTAAGTTAAGTATTCTAAATACGGCGAAAATTATTTTTAGAACAAATAAAGTGTGACAATATGTGTGTGGCAGATCTGGGCAATCATATTCTTGAATTTTCCCACCCCTATTTCCGGGGCTCGCGCGAGGAAGCTAGTGAAATTCAAACCCCGCTTTGGCCCTTTAAACGAAGTAGGAACTAAATGGAAAAATGTCAACATGCGCCACGACTTTCTTTTATCGTAACTAGCGCCAATAACCCCTATTTTTGGTTAACCCATGTGGCGGAAATGTAAAATTCGATGATCCACCATAAATATAGAAGTTCATTTTCCCTTTAAGTGGAAATATCAAAAGCTAATAATAAAGGCGCAAACCTCGAAACTCTTTAGGCCCAGAAATCCTATTTTCCCCGGGGCCCGGGCCCCGCCTTCGGTGTCCTTGTATCTACCGCTGGAAATCATAGAGTATTTTGATAATGAAGCGCGATAAACGCAATTTCTCGGTAGACGAATTTGATTTCCTTCCCGTGTTTGTTTTTCAGGCCAAATGGCCATGATGTCAGCAGAAACGCGTCGACCGACATTATTTGGCTGCAGCCCTGTTTATCCGCACGCCCAGAGCTAAACATAGTTCGCGAAACTGATTGCATTTTACACGCTTTTATTTATAGCGGTAATAATAATTTTGAAACACTGACCCTTTCCGATATAGCACTATGTACAACCTGATTTCGCAATATTAATAAATCGATTCAGTGGGGGAAAATTTCCATCTGTTTATCTGGCGAAGATTCATTTCCCTTACGTCACAACGCAAATCCCGTACACTCTAGAGAAAAAAATTACTTCAAAAATCTTGAAATCAATTTCAAAATCATGAAATCTGGGCCAAAATCAGTAAAACCCTAAATCAACTCGAAAATCGTATTCTGCAATTTGAAAATCAGTTTCTGATTTCTGACAATATTTTGAGATCGAGGGCCAACCACTTCCTTAAATTCGGTACACCGATTACAGTGAGTACAGCCTCTGGTAGTGCAAAGTCTGTAATTGATTACGTAATCACTTTAGTACAGTCAAAGCTACGGGCTTGTACGGATTAATTTTTTTTTGAAAATGTTGGATCCCTCATCACAACATCTGTATAGAAGAAATACAGTACACTCTGTTCAAAAAGTCTTTGCCCGTGGGAGATTTCGAACATTTTCGCCCGTCATTTCTTGTCGATTTGAATAATTCCAACACTTTCTAAATATAAATCAACCCCAGAGAACACGGAAATCGGGTTTAAAATGACCTAAGATCAAAAATAAAAAAGTTGACACCCCCTCTTTTAGGCCAAAATAGGCCAAATTATAAGTCTATCCAGAAAATGATTTTGACCAATTTGTAGCTAAACATTTTATTAATCTATTACCGATGTCCGCTTCGACTTGATGCAACTATACAAGAAATGACGGGCGAAAATGTTCGAAATCTCCCACGGGAAAAGACTTTTTGAACAGAGTGTACCTATACTATACTGAGGACCATTGAGTTGGGAATATTAATCTAGAGGTCCAATCAAAACGTCCGATTTCAGTAATTCGCGAAACAAGTTTTTAAAAAATAAGAATACTGCCGTCTGCTCCCAAATGAGGAGAAAACTTTATCATTCTACCCGTGGCGCCGTCTATCTCTCAATGGTTCGTTCAAATAAGACGCGTTTTCCGGCAAAAATATTTTTGTTTTCAAAAATAATGGATGGCGCCACTGGTCATATGATAAAGTTTTATCGTCATTTCAGAGGACACGGACGGCACATTCGTAATTTTCAAAAACTTGTTTCGCTGGGAGCAGATTTGATTGGATCTCTAGATTAATATTCCCAACTCAATGCTGAGGACCAGCTAGCAAAATCCATTTTTTAAATATGAGATAATTAAGTTTTTATTTTATTTTAATTTACATTACTCTTATGGTAATGAAAGCAGGCGTACAATTCGCATTTATACTTAAATTTACTACGTACACAAAATTTTTAAAATCAGCGTTTACTAGGTTTTTCCTTAAACAGTCGAATAGTTTGAACTAAAATTTCAAAATAAGTGAGTGTTTATAATTTTAATTTTACTTTCCCATTCAATAAATTATAATTTGTTAGCGATGAATTATGATTGGCCATAATGTCGAGGTAAAATTAACTGGCGAAAGAGATTCCCCGGAGTTTTCACGCAGCACCAAGTTCGTTGCGGCGTTTGCGTGAACTTCATAATTGGGGAGATAATATTTTTAGGTGCCTTTAAAGGAATTTTAACCTTTTCAGGAATTTGGGGCAATACATAATTCCCTCCCCTCAATTTTCTAACCACGTGTTATACGTAGTGTGAAATACAGTGGTTTTTGAGGAATTATCACACTGAAAGTCTCCCCGCTTTGGTAGTGCTTTAAATTCTCATATCTACTGGAACGCCTTTCGTGAATCTAAAACCACGTACCACATTATTAAGAAATTATATTTGAATAAATATCCAAACTATAATGATAATAATTAATTTATAGCTCGGATATTGTTGTTTTATATGTTAATTAAGGGTGCATTTAAAAAATAAATGCTAAATATGAAACAATAAAGGTTGCAAGTGAGAAAACCTCTTCAGGGCGGGCACGCTTCCTCTAATAGAAGAATTGGGTGTTTCTACTCTCGTTCTAGACTAGCGCCATGAGCGAGAAAAGAGAGAAGCTATGGCGCACCCTACCAAACAAGGAGGGTTCTACTCCCTTTAAGCTTATGAAAATGGGAAAGTAGACAAACGAACAGACGATGATATGGCTTAGGGGAAATAAGTCTTCGCGAGATAGAGGGGAAGCGAAATTTTGGTCACTGACTTTCGGAATCGACCTAATAGATTTACAAACTCTCCATTTTATTGGACGACTTATCTAATTTATATGGCAAGAAGACCTCGAAAATACGTATACGTTGAGAATGAGATAGAGATTCATTCACTATATCATTTACATCGAGGCTATCTTGACAGGACGCTATAAAACGTTCGCTATCTGCTGACTATCTCGAATGCCTTTCATTTGGAAAATACACGACCGAAAAAAACGTTACCCATCTTAACGCAAAGGCAGGCTTTATTACGGAGTGTGTAAATAATAGTAAATGTTTCATAAACCTTATACCAAAAGTTAATAACGTACCTCTTTCGAGAGAAGTACCATCTATAAAATGGAAATGAAAGATGTACCTAGCCACGCAATTTTCAATGGGATTCATTTTCCCGCCAAATCGCGGATGTCTGTTCACGGTTCAAACTTCACTGTGTAAAATTAAGCATTAAATGGCCACAGAATCGCTAAAATATAAGTAGTTTCCGCACTAATCTCCTTCAATAAGGCGAAAAATGTCAAATAAGCCTTTCTATAAAGTCATTACGCTTGCCGAAATTGTTTTAATGTATCGCTTCCGTCACGAGATACGTAGAAGTTCAGTTCAATTTTGAAGGTTAGATCTTTATAAAAAGGGCGACTCGTCGAATTTTCATAGGTGTTTCCATAAAATAAAACGATAAAAAATTAAAAGTATAAAATGTTTTTATCCGCGTCACGAGCTTAAGCTTTTTAGTACTTTATCGGCACGCGCGTTTCGCACGTGGACTTTCAAATTCCAAAATCTTTATCGATTGGAGCGCGTGCTCTCTATCTTCAATAATTATAGCTAGTGACGTAGAAAAAACATTTACACGTAACCTCCCATATTTTATAGAAACATCTATTCATGTCTTTTTCAACTTGCTAAAATGTTCCACGCGCTCTTTGATATTTTAGCGTAAAAGGCTCATGCTTTTTTTTATTTCAGGAAGCACGCTCGAAATCTTCGAGCCCATTTACACTAAAATATCAAGATGCGCGCGTGGAACTTTTTAATAAGTTGAATGAGACATAAATAGAGTTTATCTATTGGCTATCATAATGAAACGTCACTTCTACGTCACTAGTGACGTGCCCGATACATCTAAACAATAAGGCCAATGTTACTTTATAGAAAGGCCAATTATGATTGGTTGAACCTTCTATCTCAATGTAAGAAAGAGGAGCAGAAGCTACATGAAATTTCGGTCTTAAGAAGATCGGTCTTAAAGGGAATGTAACATGCAAAGCAATCTTTATGGAAGACCCCTTTAATTTTTCAAATTACCCTGTACAGTGGCTCCAAACATTTCTAAAGCCCAAAGCAAGAGCGGCCAGATCTGCAAACTTTGGTGTTCCACAACAAATAAATACCCGAGGTTATATTCCCTTTTTTCAAAATGATTCCGTAGCCTTTCAAACGTCGCGGATCGCGTGGGATTAAATGAAATCACCACTCGCTTTGAAACCTATCTATCTCTCGCTAAGTTAATTACTTAAAACTGAAATAAATAACAGTTAAATAATAATATTTTTTTTATTTCAGAAAGAAAACCAATTCCTCAAGTTTGGTCCCATGTGCCTTAACCCTCCCAAAGTTACCGTAAGTACCCTGGAGTCGTCGTACTCCGAACAAATTTGTTTGAATTACCGTACGCTACTCTTACTCTTACGTACGTAACTGGACACTTAAGTAAAGCGACAACCCGGGGAATGAGTTTGATCCCCGAAGGTATCCGCTGATTCTCGGATTCTTCACTGACCGGGAAATAAAATTTTCAAGTAGCGTCACTCTTTTAAATCTCGTCCTGGCTGGTGAAGGGAGAGCTATCCTCGGAGGTATCGTCGCTTCATTTAGTGTCGTCGAGGAGTGACTGCCTCGGAGCGCGAAACGGGGCTAATGGAACGGAACGCGCATCAATCTTGGGATCTGACTGAGTGAAGGGCTCCAGGCCCCCGGGAACCAGAAAGACGGTCAAACAAATACCGGGATTCCGTCGACCCTTCCACCCAAAAACCTAGCCTGTTATATCACGCGGAACAAGAATGTATTCGGCTGAGCTGAGAATACGTGTACCCTATTCGCCACGTGATCCCCGGAAGATAAACCACTCCCCTTTTTCGCCCGTTAAGGGAGGGAAGACACTTCGGTACGATGAAGGGCTATCTCTCTTTCTCCGTGTAGGCGGGGAATATTAGCCGGGAATCATGGAAACAGAATCTATATTGGCGGTTACATATTCTATAGCTGTTAACTTGAATTCTTGCTCGGAATTTTCGCAATTTCATTTAAAACGTATCAATCATTCGAGAAGTTTGAAATTGAAGTAGTAACTTTGTTCAACCTTCAAAAATGAAGAAGAACGTGCAGAGTGGTGCTCGGTACTGTGGTAAACAGAAATTTGCAAAATGGGAACAGCCATCTCCTAAAAAATAATCGACCTAATTATGAAGTTCAAACATAGGTCGCTATAGAACTGGGCGCTGGCGAAAGTGTCCCTTAAAAGCCCTATGAGCCTCGTTGGTACTAAAAACTTTATCGACCTGATTACGTATATAACATATACGCTACGAACGAGACTGGCGCTGCTCGTAACTTCCACGTAACGACGGCGAGGAATCCCCTTCGTCAGCTAATTTTTGATAAAGACCAAGGCCTATTGAAAATTAAAACACTTTCATCGTGAAAGATGACTCGTATTTCGGAGAAATAATGTTGAATTATTGAATTGCAATGTAAAATTTACTACTATGAACACTTGCTCGTTTTCAAAGTTACTTATTTTGAAATTTGAGATTAAAAATGCGTTTTAACTTATTTATCCCCATCGACGTAACCTGGTAGTCATTATGCCGACAACAGCTGATCCTCAGTAGATGTTTCCTCCGTGTAAATTTAAAGCCCCTTTTAAGGGCGATTGATTTTCAGTAGAGCCACGAGCGAAATACGGAAATAGGGCTGGAAAAGTCTCGGAATATGATTGACCGGATTTACAAACACGAGGTACGGAAGAGGAGGTGCTACTGGATTATCGGCCAGCTTTCTCTAACGCCAGTGTACCCCATTTCAGTACGTCCATTTTTCGCCACATATCGCTCGTGTGCGTCTCAAAACGAAAAATTCCGTTTGAGGACATCTGAGTTCTGACGCGGCTATCAATTACATTTAGGTGTAGGAGTGATAGGGGGAAAAAGGACATCTGGAAAAGCATTGTTTTAGGAAATCGAAGCGCTATTTAGGCTTCAATTAATCGCGATTTATTTCAATTAATCGCGATTTATTTCAATTAATCGCGATTTATTTCAATTAATCGCGATTTAATTCAATTAATCGCGATTTAATTCAATTAATCGCGATTTAATTCAATTAATCGCGATTTAAAACAATTAATCGCGATTTAATTAATTTAATCACCATTTAATTCGTTTAGTCGCCATTTAATTCGTTTAGTCGCCATTTAATTCGTTTAGTCATCATTTAATTCGTTTAGTCACCATTTAATTCGTTTAGTGGCGATTTAATTCATTTAGTCGCCATTTAATTCGTTTAGTCGCCATTTAATTCGTTTAGTCGCCATTTAATTCATTTAGTCGCCATTTAATTCATTTAGTCGCCATTTAATTCATTTAGTCGCCATTTAATTCATTTATCCGCCATTTAATATATTTAATCGCGATGTAATTCATATAATCGCGATTTCATTCATTTAGTCGCGATTTCATTCATTTAGTCGCGATTTCATTCATTTAGTCGCGATTTCATTCATTTAGTCGCGGTTTAATTCATTTAGTCGCGGTTTAATTCATTTAGTCGCGGTTTAATTCATATAATCGCGGTTTAATTATTTAAGTTGCGATTCCATTCATTTAGTCGCGGTTTAATTTATTTAGTCGCCATTTAATTAATTTAATCGCGATTTCATTCATTTAGTCGCGGTTTAATTAATTTAGTCGCCATTTCATTAATTTGGTCGCCGTAATAACCTTGATAGTGACGTGCCCCAGAACAGGTTCGATACATAAAAAGAAAGTCATAATTGTTTTGATGGGACTAGATAAATAACCGCTATCCGTCGACACACTTTTCACTCATTCGTGTGAACCCTCTTTCTGGCTTCCGCTCGCTTGCCAATATGTTTGTTGGCGTTTTTCGGCGATACGGAGGCTGGTTATTGGCTCTTTCTAGTCACGCGGGCTTCCTAAATCAAGGCAAAGGCTTAAGAGCGTGAAGTAACGTAAAACGAGGACGCGCGTGTTTACGAAAAACGACAACTCGTCCATCAGAGGCGCCAGAGGAAGGAAGCGACAATTGCCTATTGTTTCAAGAAGCCGACAAAAACAAATATACAAGACGAGAGCGTGCTTAGCGTACGTAATACATCCGTCATCATCGCCAAGATGAAAAGGAAAAACGCTTAAATATGCAAATACGGTTGAGTTATTCCGGCGCTATTAACGTAGATAATTAAAATATTCAAAAACTATGATGCAATGATACGCTCATTAAGGGCCCCTGTAGAAACGTCCCATGGGTGAAGTTAAGTTACAGGGGTATAAATTTCGCAAGTAGAAATAACGCTACTTAAAGAGCAACGCAAGCGGCCATGTAGGGCGGCGCTTGGTTTCGAACTATGTTTTCTTCTACAAGTCGTAAGTTGGTTTTCCAAGGAGGATTTTATCATAGAGTGCGTGTAGCCACGTGACGCAATTTCGCTTTCATTAGGGGTTTTTTTTTTCGCCTGTTATGTGTTTTTTTAGCAGGTTAAAAAGTGTAGCCCTATGACGTCATTTTACTCCAATTCAATCTTGACGAAAAAAACGAGTTGGAGTAAGAAGGGAGTGGTTAAAGTTTATTTATTTGCCGTAGCAACCGTAGCTTTGTTTTAAGATGGCGACCGGTGGTTAGGTCATCAATATATGACTCATTTTTCTCATTTATTTAATAATAATAATAATCAGCTAGGCTAATACCCAAGGCACCACCTTAGGCCTAAGTCATCAAGCGACTTTTAAAGTCATTAAATAGCATTTAACAATTGGATTTTCGTTATTTGCCACATGTGAAGATGTTCAAACCCCATCATGTTTTCGTGAAACGAAATTAAAGCAGACGAATTTTCTATATAAGCTAGATTACTCCCTCTACACCTCCTTTCGAGGAGGAGTAAAAAGTGTAACCTTTGAGCTCTGGAACAAGCGAACAAAATTTGGGACATCGCGGGACATGGTAAATCGGTTTGAGTCTATTTGATCGATTCCCAAATGATCGAACGGTTCCCATTTGATCGAACGGGTCCCATTTGATCGAACGGGTCCCATTTGATCGAACGGGTCCCATTTGATCGAACGGGTCCCATTTGATCGAACGGGTCCCATTTGATCGAATTTCCATTTGATCGAATTTCCATTTGATCGAATTTCCATTTGATCGAATTTCCATTTGATCGAATTTCCATTTGATCGAATTTCCATTTGATCGAATTTCCATTTGATCGAATTGCATTTGATCGAATGGAATTTGATCGAATGGAATTTGATCGAATGGTATTCGATCGAATGGAATTTGATCGAATGGAATTTGATCGAACGAAATTTGATCGAAAGCTACTATAGGGTAAAACTACTAGTTTTTGGGAGTAAATCGAAAAGGCAACGGTGCATACGCGCCTACGGCGCGCGTACATCAACCTAACCTAACCTAACCGGACCCTATTTATATATATCAAAAACAACGGGCCGTTATCGTCGATGTCATAAAAAATTCCATCATATAGTGTATAAAGTAAATATCTCTTCATCTTTGTGGCTTAATACCGAGGGGCTAACTACACTGCGAAAATGTGTACACCAGATTTCGGACTTCAAATGACTTTGTTTTAAAAATTTAAGACTTCGCAAGATTTTTTTTTATAAATGACTTTGCGAGACTTTCCGGGATTTCGTAAGATTTCGTTATTAGTAAAAGACTTCGCGAGATTTCTTTAAAAAAAATTAAGATTTCGCGAGATTTCGTTAATGAAGTTGAAGACTTCGCGAGATTTCGTTAATGAAGTTGAAGACTTCGCGAGATTTCATTTCAAAAATGTAAGACGTCGCGAGATTTCATTTCAAAAATTTAAGACTTCGCGAGATTTCATTTCAAAAATTTAAGACTTCGCGAGACTTCGTTTAAAAGATAGACTTCGCTAGATTTCGTTTGAAATGTTATTTTTAAACTTGAGGTGGACGCTAAATAAATGTTTTAAATGATGATCAACACATTCAACAGAGCACTCGAAATAGAGTAACTCTTTTAGAGTGAAAATATTAAGAATTTTTTTAAATATATCTAATTGAAAGGAACGCAGATTTCATTAGACCTGATAGAAACGAGTCCAAATGTTTCTCCTTTTCCAAAGAAGATTCGTAAATTCTTGAATTTCTATTCAAGAAAAGCGAAATCCGTTGGTGAAGTTCTTTATTACTTTTTATCAGTAGTTGAACTTTGTTTAAAACCGGAAAAAACCGAGTTATTAAAGTTTGGTTAGAAATGTCTCTTTCAAATGCACGTTTCTTACGTTCACGTCTACTGTATTTACTCTCTTTCCATTTACTAGGTAGGACCACGTTTGATGGTAAATTTTTCGTGTGAATGGCATGTGGGGTCCTTACAACATGCCATTCTGTACTTCCCCCGAATTTTCGAGTCTTGATTCTTTAGTTTTCGGCTCTTCAGGTGTTTCACTGTCACCATCGTCTTGAATTTCGAAACAAGTTTTCTCCTTGGTTGTAATAGAAAAACTACTTGGTGTGCCATCATTTTTTGGAAAATGGGAAATTAGCGTGTTTATCCGCCTTTTGTGAACTGATTTATCGTTTCCATTCAGTGAGTGAGTTGTTGTTATGTGCGAGTCTTTTATGTGCCTGGTATAGTTTGAGGTGATCCACCGTCTAGTACCATTCTTGTTATTCGTTGTAGTTAGTTTTATGTTTTTATCACAAATAGAGCAAGTGACATTTGCACAGTCGATGGGTCGTCCGTTGTTGAAATATGCTAGTCATATTGTAAAATTGGAAAATTTCCCGTATATTTCATGATCCGATCCCCAACTGGTCTTAATAGCGCTTAATAGAACTGTGCGTAGTTTTTTTTCTTCAAAATCAACTTGACCTTTTGACTCACTTACGTTACTACTTTCTTCAATAACTTTAGTCACGCTTTTGGAACTATGTATAGACGATTTCTTGGTACCTTTTCCAGGTGCAGAATTTTTGAGCTCAGCAAATTTAGCAAAATAACCAACCGACTTATCCTTCACGTAGTCTCTTAATCCTTCCAAAAGCTTTTTCTCGCCAATTTGTAGTTTAAACTTTTCCGGGTTGTTACAGTATATTCCATAAAATTCTTCTTTTCTGTCATTTGGTCCTAAAGCATCTTTCATTTCTTCTTTGACGAATTTTTCAAGTGCCAATATGTCATCTGAATTTAATGAGCGAAGTGATAATGGGTTATCCAGACAAACCATCTTTAAAATGTTTTTTAAATGCAAAGGAACGGTAACTCCTAAATCGGCTTTTATCACTTTCCAAAAACTCGAATCCTCGGAGTCAGCAAAAGTCGACGCAAAAGTTGAAAGTCCATAACTTTACAATAAATAATTATTGTTATTTTAATTATATTGATATTAGTACTTATATTGGGTTAATTTTAAGTTTATTTGATAAATTAATATTTTTAAGTAACTCATTAATATTACAGACAGACAGATACCTAGCTAAGTGCCCACTCCCCCCTCGAATACGTCACTGAAGCAAACGAAAACCAATCCTCTTATTACAGTGTAACCATAAATTTAAACTATGCACAGTGTTTATATAAGAGGTTTGACCGTTAAACAATTCTTTGCACCAGACTTGGAAATAGTGATTTTTAACGGAGGCACTTCGGGCTCCCGACCCCCTTAAATTTATTGTAATTGAGGGCCACTGGCCGGGGCGGGGGTGAATAGCGTGAAAGGTAAAAAATTGGGAGGGAAAATAGAAGAATAAAAATTGGTTACGTTACTTACGTAAACATTTATTGACTTTAAAACGCTCGCTCTCGAAAACAGCGTTTCAGAAACGGCGAAAAAAAATATTTTAAAGAAATTTCCGTGAAATGTTAATAAATATTTTTATTTTGAAGGCCCCGGTCGGCCGCAACCCCGTTCGAATGATTTATTTTAAGGGCCCCTTGATTTTTTAAGGGCCATAGGCCCCAGGACTACCGATATTTATAATTATTAATTGGTTTATATATCGGGGTGACGTCACAACTACTGAATGCATTACCAATATCGTTCGAAATATTATTAATATATGGTAAAACTGTAAACATTTTTCTTTTGAAATCTCTTTTGATTAGAGTATTTTTTTCTATTAAATTTCTGTTGGTAATGCGGTCAATTCCTCTTTCATATTATACATTATGTGGACCACTTATTTTGTTTTATCCGTATTTATATGTATAAGTGCCGTCGCTATTTTTATTACGTCTAATATAATTACCCTTAAAATAAAAATATATAATAATAGGTGTACTAACATTGCTTTTACTTTGGTTCGAGATTTCCTTCGATGGTGTTTCCTCGAGTTTTTTATCAGAGGCTTTATCCACCTTTACTTCCATGTTTAACTCGATATGAGATTAATTCCAGTATTAAAAAAACGAATAAAATTACTTCGTACTAACTATTTATACGTAACTAGGCGAGGAATTTGTATATAGTCCCACTACACGCTCGATACTACGACTCAGCAACTAAGCTCGTTCTCAAATCGGTCCGTACGGACAGCAGCAGGACAGAGAGATAAGGATTTAAAAAAACGTTCGAAGATGAATATTTCTGAGATTTCGATATAAGAATATGCGAGATTAAAAATTATTAGTTTAAAATTTTGAGGACTTTCAGAGACTTCGCTGAGATTTTCCCAAGATTCTATAAGACTTTGCAATGACTTCGCTTGATTTTGCAATGACTTCGCTTGATTTTGCAATGACTTCGCTTGATTTTGCAATGACTTCGCTTGATTTTGCAATGACTTCGCTTGATTTTGCAATGACTTCGCTGGACTTCGCCAGATTTCGGGGGATAGATAATTTTTTTAGACTTCGCTAAAACATTTAGAGTCTTCAAAAGACTTCGTAATTTTTTTAAAGACTTTGCTTGTAAAATTAAGATTTTTTTAATGACTTCGTAAAATGTGTACACCAGATTTCGCGAGTGACTAGCCCCTCGCTTAATACAGTTAAAGCAATGAATTATTCCATCATTATTCCTTCTGCACTTCATATTGACATTCGGTAAAATAAAAACATACCAACTGGTACTATAAATACTTTTGAATTCGATCAAATAGTATTCGATCATTTGAAGGTTCGATCTTATGAAACAAATGACAAATGGGATTCGATCAAATGGAATTTCGATCAATTGCAACGCATAATAATCGACTGTCGATCACATATTTTTCGATCAAATGGACCAACACCGGTAAATCTGACCCCGAGAATAGGCGAATAAAACGTTTTAGGGTAAAAAGTGTACACTTTTTGTCCTCGAACAGGCGAAAGAAAACAACCTATTCACGAATTTTTCGATTTTCTTAGCTCACCACCAACGAACCCAGGATTTTAGGCCTAGCTTAATTTATTTATTATGGAGAAAAGAACTGAGTGAGTTGCCGAGAATTTGATATTTTCGATTTAACAAGGTTTTGGAATAAAATTATTTGCCAATTGAATATTTTTAATTATGGAGGTTGAAACATTAGGCCTTGGACGCGGTAAATCTCTGTCGCTAGCTTCACCTGGATTAAGAAAATTCTTAATCCAAGGCCCCCCGTCTCCCTTAACCATTTCCCAATCATTATACCCCGACAGAATATTTATCTTTGTTTTATTACATGTTTTTTGTATAAACGATCCGATTTGTCGGTAAGCTCGGAAACTTCACTTTCCTCGACCATTTTCGCGACTAAAGAATGAGTGGATTTTGCTTAAAAACCGCGAGAGGCGCATTTATAAAACAGATGGAAAGACTATGGCAGATAGCGCATGCGCAGTCATTCTTTTTATCTATAAGATAATTTACCCCCCCTGCCTGGTCACTTGCGTTGCCCTTTAAGGTAGGAACAATGTAGTCACTACGCCATCCAGATGATCGTTTTAGATTGACCTTAAAGGGGCTTTTAACTTTGTATACATAGAAGAAACACTGTGCTTCAACTACCGATGACAAGCTAATTACTTTATCTATCTTTGTTGGTGTAATATAAATTAATTGTATACGAATCTATTTATAGAGACCGCCACACGTCAGAGTCCAATAGTCAGTGCATTATAGGTGGATACTTTTCGCTTGTTCTGGGATTTCGGAGAACAGTAAGAAGAGTAACCCTACGACGTCATTTTACTCTGATTGTGCGGTGGGCCACGGCCAACTTTGATCACGCGCTGTTCGCGCTACAGCGGCCAACACATTCGTTGAAGCAAGGATCCTATATGTTAGAATATAGAATCCTTGGTTGAAGCTTCTATGTTAACCTATGAGCAAAAGATATGTGTATGGTTTGAGCGCCCCTAGCGGAATATTTTTAGAATAGTTTTTGCATTAAAGCCAATATAAAAACGAGTGTGGCGCTGAACTCCTACACGTTATAGTACAGTTTATAGAGGGAAATTTTTTGCTCGCGGAATTTCGACGAATGGGTTGGCCGCTGTAGCGCGAGAGATCAAAGTTGGCCGTGGGTGGGCAATAGTTCGAGTCGGGGTAAAAACATTTTCCCGAATAAACAAACGATTTTATCAGTTTACTCTCTTTATACCTCCTTATCAAGCGGAGTAAAAACTGTAGTCCCAATACCAATACCTTGACGAATAGTTCACGGTGTAGAGTAATTATCTCCACCAGAACGAGCGAATAGTTTAATTTAGCGTAAAAGGTTCCGGAATCATTCACCTTGTGGCGTTAATTACCAATGAAAACACTGTTTAAGAAGACTGTTCGCCGTCTTTACCAGGTAGCGACACACAGAACCATCTTCATTTTGAGAACTTCATAATTGAGTCGATAATGTTTTCTAAAATGATATTTTTATTAGGTCACAAACTTAGAAATATTTTGAATTCAAGTACAAATAATGGAATGGCGCCGGTTCAAATGTAGAGAGAAAACTGAAAATTGATACACTAATATACAGATTTATAGCTATGATAATGGTTTTATTATAAAAAAAAGTTTAAACAACTTTCGAAAATGATAAAGTGAAAATTTCAGTATCGACAGAGCCCAGATTGAAAGCGCGACATTCCAATTATTATAGATTTCTGTAATAAATAATTGTTGGGGCTACGAGCAAAATTTACATTCAGTTCTCTATTCCAGTTAAGGTTTTGTGGAACTATATAAATGTTAAATTATTGAATGTGGTTTCTATGTCGTAATTCTTCAAAAGGCTCAAATTCTCATTTTAAAAGCGTATAAAGCTTATAGAACTTCAACTGTGTTGAAATTTCAGTCTTTTCTCGCCAATTTACGTAGTAGTAAAAAGTACACATGCATTCGGAGAAGCTACACACCATTAAAAATTCAAAACCATTCTCCAGACCCTTTTTCGTTTCTCTTTGCCCCCTCCAACTTCTAGAAGGTTCCTACGCCCCTGGTTTATTTATCACTTTTAAATAAAACCCGGTTTACTTTAATTGCCAGGATTAAAATAACAGGCGCGGGTGTACTTGTATATACAACTAAGAACGTATTTATTTATGCCAAGTACGTAGTTTTTCTCCCGACAGTAGAAATGAATATGTTGAGACGAATTTTAGCGTTGCTCCCCATCAACCTCATCCTCGAAAAGTAAGATCCTTCTCCCCAAACAAAATCAAATCAGCCCAGTATTGCATTGGTTCCCTAAAACTGAAGTCTTCATTCTCACTAACAAAGGAGACGACCCGAGGTGTTACACACGTATTTCGTTCAAACTCGAGGGATTGGTAGACCTTCATGTAACTGGAAAAATCCTAAAGGGAATTTATTCAATGGGCAACGGTTTTGCCATGGCAACGAAAAATGTTTTTGACAACATAAATTGGAAATTTTTCCTATTTAAGCCATATCGGTTCATTTTCACCCATTTGGTCGAAAATTGACCAAAATGGGATCAATTTTGATTTTTTTCGACACTTTTTAACAATTGTTTTATAATTTTGGTATTTTAAAATATTTTCAATTTTTTTCAATTTTTTTTTCAATGGGAAAATTTCCATTTTATGTTGTCAAAAACCGTTGCCCATTGAATAAATTCCCTTTAGGATTTTTCAAGTTACATGAAGGTCTACCAATCCCCCTTGTAAGTTTAAATAAATACATTCTTGGTAGAACTAATGAAAGCGAAGGGCTGAAAGTACCAGTCCCCTATAAACCTTTCCTATAGATGATGAAAGTAACGTAACTCCATCTATTAATGTATCTAGCTCAATCAATAGGTGGAACTAATTGAAAGTACTGCCTAAAGCCGGAGATTTCCACTAGATACATATCCAAGGGATGATAAAAGTAGAACGTCCGATAGTGGATCAATGGATTTCATATCCTTGCCACTAGGAGCGCTGTTAGTTCTAAATCTTTTTTTTTCGATTTATACTCCTACAACGAAGATTCTAGTCACTGTACCGTAGTGTGTAATGAGGGATTTTAAATTAATTTAATACAAGCCCTAATTTCTAAACTTTTTATACTTCCTTTAAGAACCGTTTTATCCATACTCTTTTTCTTTCGATCGCGGAAAATAAACGCAAGAACGAAAATGAATGCATTAAGGGTACAGCTTATTAAATTGAAAGACAAGCGTAAGATCCCCGCGGGCCATACTTTGATGAGTTGTGTAAAAAAACGGTTGGGGGTTGGTGAGGCTTGCAAAGAAAACATCTTTCATCTCACTCAAACCTCAGACCACTTACATCCAACGGGACTCGTAACGACACTCTGAAAACAATTGATCGCCTTTCGACCGAGGATAAGTTTAGGTGGCTCCATCATTTGTTCGTTAATATAAACTTTTAAGGTGCCTTTTAAGTATTACTCTCGTAATAATCCGTTAAATATTTCATACTTTAACTAAATATTAATTTAACAAGAACCTTCGAAACTCTTACGCTTATTCGTGAAATATTTAATAATTTATCTAAATATTAAGGTAGGAAACCTTCAAAGCTTATAGAAATTGACTACAGATGTCGCATTACTCGAATTTTAAAACATTATCGGAGCTTCTACGAGGATAGTTTCCATATGCGAGTCCAATTGATTGAAATTGGTCTGAACTCGAACATCCTCCTAGCTCAAACGGAGATAAAATATAATCAGCAAAATTCCAAGAATATTTACTCCCCCCGCCCCCGCCGCCCGAGATACTGTGTCGACGAAACAGAATGGGCCGAGAAGGCGTTCAAAAATATTATTTTATTGGAAATCGAATCTGCCGATGTGAGGCCAATTGCATCACGGCGAAGAAGGTGCGAGCTTCAAAACGTCTTTTACATGCAAATTGAGATAACGCTGGATACGATCAAGCCCGGAGCGTCGCAAACTATACCGATTCCCTGCGCGTCGACCGCGAGATAGCCAAATAAGCTGACCACGGGCATAAGCCATTTACTCTTTCACATATTCCAACAAAATGACAATCGACTTTCCCTAATTTGAAAACTAAGGGTTTTCCACTCCATAACAATTAACGTTTGTTTGTAGGGGGAAATTTTATTTGTTTATGTTTGGCGTAAAATTTGGCAGGCGTTGTCAGATGTGCATTCTACATTGGAATGTAGCAATATTATAAATTTATAATTAGGTTTCACATAAATGTGTCAGTACGTTTCTTAAATTTTTATCGACAGCCATCACTAGATTGACGTATAAAATTTTTGGTGGACTTCAAACTCAGTCAATAAGCCTAATACGCGCTCATTGCCTGGTTGTCATAGGATCGACGGTTGATTATTTCTAATTTTTCTCGCTAGAGGCTCTTATCGTTATGGTTATGACGTTAATGTAAGGTTACTCTTCACACCAGTTATCGACTAACTGACATAGTTGTTTAAAATAATTATAGACTTACGGTAATTTTGAGCAAAGACTTAAATTGGACCGAAAACGTTTGATTTTCCTATTAACAAATTAATTTTTGATTATGAGCTTGAGCAAGAATTTCGACTTTTACACATCTTGCAGAAAGCAAATGGCCTTTCTTATTCTTAAGGCCCCACATATCAGCTTAAGGAGACTCTTCGGGGGCCCCTTAATATTGACTTATGGGTGCCATTTAAAATTTACAGCAGATTATAGCCCCCCCCCCCCCCCCAATCGAAACCTAAAGCCGACGCTATTAGTTTTTCCTCATCTTTATTCGTAAATTTGACTTTCAAAATAATGAAACTTGCATATGATTAAAATATTTTTGCATCGTTTGCTTATATTTTGATGTTTATTTAAGAGAAAACGTTCTTATGACTTTTTAATCAGAGGCGCAACCTCGGAGAAGATAGCGCAGTTACGCCACCTACACTCGTTTCGGTCGCGAATAGAAATAAACTGCAAAGCGTATAAAGTCATTGAAAAATGTAGAATGACTTCCGGTATTTAAAACTCGAAATGTGAAGGGAGCAATATAGGATATGAATTGAAAGCGTGTATTAAATCAACTAGGCGTAGGAGAGAGATGGAATGGCGTTTTAAATAGGGCAAATTCTTAGAAAATAGGCGATTTACTTCATCTTCAAAAGAATGAAAAACGAAATGGGTAAACGTTCCCTTTTATTAGTTCATCTAGGACTTTTCGGAAAGACAATATCGGAGTTAGTTTGACTCGGAGGGCAATCTCCGTCCCAATTCAAAGCCCTTATCGCGAGCCAAAGCATTCTCTGACCCGCGGAGAAGACAATACTCCTTTTATGAAAGAGAGACAAAGGTCTTCGCGGAACCATCCTAGAGGGCCTTTCATCCGGAGATCTCCATCTCAACATACGTATACCGTTTCCTTTCATCTACGGGCGAGAGCGCTCTTCATATTGAGATAGAAGATGGCACCCTTTGCTCGTTCATCCAAAAACGCGTCTCCGTTTTGAAAGAAAATTTCGTGACTTTAGAGAAAATCGCCGTGAAATAATTACTAGCTAGGGTTCCGAGGAAGGCTCCACCCTTATTAAGGGCGGGTAGTTAACGCTGGCTCCTCGAGCCTCAAAGACCGCGACCAGCCCGAGATCATCATTAGCAAAATTATACGGTACCGTTAACTTTTCATTTCTTTACCACTTCACGGCGAAAATAAAGTTACTTCAAAGGGACATATATTATATTTGCGTTATGTTGGTGGCGCGGAACTTAAGAAATAGGCATAGTATTTAAATATAAACATAAGTATATAATATATATCTTACGAGAAGTATCCTACTCTTTCCTACTAACTTCGAGTAGAGAAGTTGACTGGATTGGAAATTTCCATATCTGTAGTATTGAGTCTCTTTTCCCATCCAGTGGCGTAACGACAAATTTTGGGCTCCCCCGCAGGATATCAAAAGGGCCCTTTATAAAAAAAAAACAATTTTTTTATTTACCCCATTTTTACAAGTTCTCTGAAAATATTGGGGATATGTGCCAGATTTCTACATTTTTACCAATAGTTAAAGCATAATTTTTTTAATTATTTAAAAATTTAACATAGTTAGAATTGTTCATAATGAAAAAGTACCGCTGTTATAAAAATTGCAATTGATTGTGTTTGATGATTTCCTTTTTGTTGCAGTCGACTTTTTCTCAACCGTGTTAGCTATTAATAATTTTAATTTGTAAAAGAGAAAAACCACTTGTTAGGCCTTGGTTTATAGTTATAATATTAGATAATAGAACAAAATTTACCTTCATTTTTTTGAATAATTTTTGAAAATTTGCTTTATGTGTGAACATGTTGATATCCAAACTTTAAACTAAAACAGGCCATTATAAAATGAACTATCGGAAATAAAAAAAATCATTCGAAACTACTCCAAGCTTCAAAACTAAAGCATGGCGAATATTTCCAATTTTATTTCAATAAAAACCCGATTGAGGGCGACACTAAGGCGCCCCTACCGCGAAGCAACGGATTCTGGGTAATGTTGAGCTTACAGACTTCCCACCCTCTTTTCTCCTCCAGTCAACTTCTCTACTAACACCTACCTTTGCCTTAAAGATCGATACACGTCGCATCGAGCTAGCGATGGTTCATATTTAATTTTAACGCCATAGAGAGATACTGATATAAGGTACCTTTAGGCAACTGTAATCTATTGGTATCCGCAGGCTTTATTGGTGTTCGCCAAAGAAGACGCTCAGACGGGATGTCTGAAGTTGGCCGCCGAGAAACTGCGCTTCCAGTGCTGGGTCGTCAATAGCGCCCAGAAGGCTCTGGAAGTCTACCAGGACACGAAGGCCTCTCTGGTCATCATCGATACCAGGCAGTCGGATCGACTCGATCCCCTTCAAGTCTGCAAGTACGTTGAATACGAATTGGGCGCGCTTAATACGTTTCGCTAACGGATCATTCGATTTTGCAGGTCCATCAGGGCGGTTAAAGGCAGCCAATACACGTGCATAGTTGCGGTCGTTAAGAAAGGGTACATTTCTTAGAATTTTAAGTTGTCGCAATTTTTGTCAGCTTCTCGAAGTAACTGAGCTCTGCTTAGTTTTTCCCAATGCGTAATTCTAAACTTTCTTTATTAGATACCCGATTTAACGATAGATATATTTTACCAAATCTGACTTTGGTTTCTTTTACTCTTTTCAGACGTTGCTTACGAAAATCAGGTTTAGATTGCGTTTAGTTACACTTTTTATACTGAAATCAAGAATGAATTCAGTTACCTAAGAAAATGGGAAAGCAAAAATTCTAACCACATTCTCACGTATTTAATTTTTATAAAGAAATTTTGTAGCACTTTTAAGCACAGACGATCACGTTTTTTGATTAGAAAGCAGGCGAAGTTACGCCACGACGATGGTACCAGATACTAATGTTATACTCCCACGCTCTTAGGTCCCTGAGTGAATTCTTTCTGAAATATGTATGAAAGATAAACTTTCCTTTTCTAAGCCCTAATTTGGAAATCGCCTGCACCATGGACTAATTAATTAGTCCATGCCTGCACATTTGACCAGGGAAAACATCCTTTAAATACCCAATGCGTTACCAGATGGCGCCAACAATTTGAAACTCTGAAATTTGAGTTTTTACGCTGAATTCATTATGAAATTAAACTTTTCTTTGTAGTTTTTACATTTCAAATAGACGCATTAACATATTGCCTACAGGGAAATATGCAAAAAGGGGTGAAATCCACCCGAGGTACCTTCCTATTTAATAATGTTTGAGATAGATGGCGGCACTATAAAGCTTATGAAAAATAAACTTTTTTAAAAAGGTATTAATTACTAAATTATAGTACTTTAAATTCTTATTAAAAATATATAATTTTTGTAATTTAAATTAACAATTAATTTTAACAGTAGTTAACACTCTCCGCCATAGATAGCACTATAATACGATTTTAAACTATCTAATCAGAGAAGATAATTTTGTATTTTAAATCTCGACAAAACCGTGTCCGTTCTCCACTAAAACCTGAAAACTTTCAACCAATTGTTGAAAATCAAAATTATGACGTCATGCTGCTATCAGAGCGCCATCTACTAACAAATAACGCCATCACCACAATACCTCGGATGAATTTTACCCCTTTAAAGTCGTCTTTTCCCGTTAAAAATTGTAAATCGATCTATAGGCGCCATCTAGAATAAATAAAATATTATAATTGAACCTTTAAGGGACTCTCTCTCCAAAAGTTTGTTTTCCTGAAAACAATTTGCGAATTGGTCTAAAAGGCCGGTGGCTTGGGCAAAACGCTAAGTGAAGGTGACAGATCTCTGTAAATAGGTTCAGTCTGTAAATGAAGCTAGAAACATTTCTAACAGTAGGGCTTTGTTTTAGTTTAGCTGAGAAAGAAGAGGCGTCAGTTTTGCCACTTATCAAGTCTGGCTTCAACCGAGTACGTTACTTATGTTTTCGCTGTGACGCCGGAGTTTAAGTTACAATCCGACGTTTCTTTTTGTCAGTGGTTTCTGGAAAGTTGCAGCTTCGGATTCTGCCTGAACGAGTTGATACAATTGGAACATAATGAGATTAGCAACATGTACAAATTGAGAGCCGCTCAAGCTCTCTTCAGCGCTCTCGACTGTTGCCGCGAAGGCGTCTTGGTCACTAGTCCCAACCATGACATACAAGTAAAAACGACATCGATATCTATTGTTTTAGGAATGCGGGAATATTAATTAATTAATGATTTTGATAGTTCATAAATCAAGCGTCCGAACGGCTACTGGGTCAGCCAGCTTCCGAAATATTGGGGAAAAATGCTCAAGAGTTGCAAAGAACCGATAGTCAGAAACGGGAACAGCAGAATCAGATCGAGACCGTCAACAGGCAGTACCGGAAAAGCAAGGTTTCGTTTAGATTTCTTTTGGTCTATCTTTTAGAAGTGAATTAATTGCTCTTTTTACTGGTGGGGGAAATAAATTAGGAATGGGAAACGACTATCATGAATCGCAAGAAATCCGGCGAGTATTTGCATTTCTGGAATAAAATGGCCACCATCGAGAGTCATAAAGGGTATTGCTATTTTTTTCGTCTCCCTCCCTTTTGACCATTAATTATTTTAGTCATTTTTTTCGTGACAACTTCCCTAAAACTCGAGTAATTACTTTAGTCACTTCCACACCCATTTTTTCTAAGAATCCTGGTTCCGTAAAAGATCGAGGAATTTAGGGAATGTAGAATAATCCACTCCCCCCGTGACACTCTACCTTTGACCAGCGTAGGAGAGGGATTTTGGGGCGAGGGAATTGAAGCTTCAAGGTTAAACCTACAATTGACAGTGCAATGAGTTCGCTGGAAGTGGCACTTGTTAAGCGGGGGTATAAACCCCAAAACTCGCACGTCATTATTCTCATTCTATCGTTATTTTTGCAGCTGCGTGGATCATCTCGTGTACGTTAAAGACGTCCCGCATTTTTTGGAAAAATCTTTCTCCACCGATCCAGGTATTCCCCAATTATATCAGTTTTTACAAGGGATTTAGTTTAAAGGAGTACCCTGAAATTTTATCGCAGACATGTTAAGCTATAGCGCGTTAAAGGCCATGAGAAAAACGTCGTGCGATGTCAGATCTTTGTGCAGCGAAAGTAAGTCCTCAAACGTTTGCCGATAGCGGATACCCTAAATTACTACCCGCTACTCCGCAGACAACACGACCAACGCCACGAACCGACGACAATCGTTCGCCAAATTTCACGCCCTGACTATCGAAGCGCCTATTACGAAGGTCATTAACTTGTTGGTTAATATCCAGGACAACTGCCAGCTACCAGTAGCCCAACAATTGGATAAGGTTTTGGACATCCTAAGGAGTACGGAACTCTACTCTCCGCAGTTCCCAGGACTGAACCAGAACCACATCAACGATCAAGTGACGTCGGATTTGGTCAGCGGTCTCATGTCCGTGAGTAAAGTTTATAGTTTACCGTCAAAACCGATCCTGTATAGCGAACTAAAATTACCCGCATTTTCACAGGGGCACAAGTCGGCTCTACGGAAAATGTCCCACGAGGTTAGCGGCAAAGGTTCGTGGATTTCGTGGCTTAAATTAGGTTTGATCCGGGCTAACTCGGGCCCATCCTCAGGTCCAACGTTACCCCCCACGCCGACGGCTAGCTTGCCTAGTTTGGCAACGGCACCCCTCCACATCAAGCTACTTTTGGAGACGGAAATGGAATGGGGATTCGATATCTTCGAATTGGAGAAGATAACTACTAAGAGGTAATTTAAAATTTAAACTGAATATTTGAAGGTTACTCTCACGAGTTTTTAACCCAACGTAGACCGCTTATCTGGCTCGGAATGGCTATCTTCTCTCGATTTGACGTCTGCACTTCGCTCAACTGCGACGAAGCTACCCTTCAGAACTGGTTCTCCCTGATAGAGGCCAATTACCACGACAATCCCTACCACAATTCGACTCACGCCGCTGATGTCATGCAAGCCACGGCCTATTTCCTGGATAAGTTGCGGCTTAAAGTCCGTTTTCTTTGGAGGTATTGCCTATCTATTGTCTAACGAAATGTATATTTTTAGAACATATTCGATTCGATCGACGAAGCAATCTGTTTGGTTGCGGCCGTCGTCCACGATATAGATCATCCTGGGAAGAACAGCGCCTTCCTGTGTAACTCCGGTAACGAATTGGCCGTTCTCTATAACGATCTGTAAGTTTCGGTGCTGCGTCTCCTTGGGTTATATTTATTATAGTAACGTAAAAACGTATTAAGGTCCGTTCTGGAAAGCCACCACGCTGCCAAAGCCTTCCAATTGACAATGGCCAATGAGAAAGCGAACATTTTGAAGAATCTGGACAAGGAAACCTATCGAGACGTCCGGCAGTCCGTCATCGATATGGTTCTAGCGACCGAAATGACTAAACATTTCGAGCACATCTCCAAATTTGTTAACAGCTTCGAGAAGACCACTCCAATGGAGAATGAAGTTGCCGAATGCGACGTATGTCAAAATCCGCGGCAAAGATTATCTCGCGAGGCAACGTGCGCTAACGATTTTCAATTGCAGTCCAATATTCAACTACTGGATGAAGGCATCACCTCCGAAGTAACTGTTACGCGAGAAATTGTCGTTTTGGTTAAACGTATGCTAATAAAATGCGCCGATGTCTCAAACCCGGCACGCCCTATTCAGCTATGCGCGGAATGGGCCAGCAGAATAGCGGAAGAATATTGCTACCAGGTAAGCTTCGATATCTCCAGTTACTTCGAAGGTACAAAATTAACCACTCTCTTCATTTTGTCTCTTCCAGACCGACGAGGAAAGAAAGTTAGGTTTACCGGTTGTAATGCCAGCGTTTGATCGCAAAACGTGCAATATCCCAAAGTCTCAAATTGGTTTCATGGAGTTTTTCGTTAATGATATGTTTGACGCGTGGGATGGTAAGCTATACGCGATCAGCCTAGAAGTATCTAAAGAAAACCTAATTTCTATAATTTTCTCCTAGCTTTTGGAAATTTCCCGGAACTTCTGGAGGAGCTCAAATCTAATTACTTATATTGGAGGGAAAAGGAACAGAAGGATAAAGAGAAACCAAATCATTTGGAACAAGTGGCTCAAGAAGATTTGGACTCAAGTTGAGATGGGCCGGTTGAAAACGCTTCTGCCAGCGTGACTAAAAGCGCGCCGTAGTAAAGGGAATTATAATAGAAACTATTTCATTTAGTAAAATATGAAGCCATTTTCCCACTGTGTCAAAATAAAATCCAAAACATACCCCATAGTAGGAATTCATGAACTGTATATTTGTTTAAATAGAGGTGGGAGGACATTTATTTTATGACTCCTATTGGAGTCGCACTCGTTCGTGTCATCTATGTTTTCTAGTCTAGTTTTAGAGAATGACCTTCACCAAGATATATTATATTGCTTTTGTAAAATTTACTTCCACACTTCGTTTTGTATAAAAGTATATAAAAAAAAGTACTTGTTTTTAATGATAAACCGTTTTTTCCCCTCCAACAGTGTGTGCATATCAAAGTCAAAGATTGTACAGGACATATTTTAGGTTGTGCAAAGTGTTTAAAACCAAAAAGTGTATATTTTTGACTAATTATATATATAAGAAAATTTGCGTATATTCCGGTTTTTAAAAAATGTTAAGGGGAATTTAAATTTTGAATCGTGAGGTTATTCTTTGAATCTTTTCTTGGGGAAACGAGATAAAAATGCTTAAAGTAGCAATTTTAATTAATTTTTCTTTGTAAAACTCTACAGAGGCGTAGAAAATTGGAAAACCTCAAGATTCAGAGTTACGATAGTCCTACGTAACCCAGATTTCAAGGTCACAATGTTTTCGAGTGTGCTACGTGGGTTTTGTAAATGTGACAAAAAATAAAAATCTTACCGTGCCAAAAATTCAGTATTTGGTTCAGCTCCGTTAACGAATAAGTTATCGGCGATAAATATCTGCAATATTAAAGCAATATTTTAGTTTTTACTTTTTCCATCGTAACTTGAATGTAGAACGACATTTAGGTTTCAATGTTTAAATCGCTTGTTTTGTACATTTATTTATGAGTTTATAGAGTTTGTTTTCAAAATATATGTTCACATTATATAGTAAAGAATGATAGACCATTTTATCAATGTTAATTATGAGAGTTGCAAAATTTCAGTTAGCAAAACAATGTATTTCGAATGTATTTTCATTCACGTGTAAAATATGCCATAAGTATAAAATATGTTGTACGAAAATATGCGATATTGAATTATATTTAGTAATTCATACATAATGTATCTTACTAACCATACTCTCAAAGTCACTTTCCTTCTTGCCGCTCGAATGATAGTGGTATTTATATCCCTGATTACCAAGAAATATTACAGATCAATATCACTCCCGCGTGATTCGACATCACCCGTGTAATAGGCCCCCCAAATTTCTACCTTAGCTTAAGTTACGAAAAATACTACTTTATAGATTGTAAAATAGGTCTTGCTTAAAGCAAGCATTTGCCGATGGTCGGCTAGACGTCAAGTAGCTCTTTTTTCAACAGATGTCTCTAGCGTCGAAATCAAAACAAGATAGTTAAGCAGCTTAAGCCACATTTTGACCCAAAACGTGATACCCCTCGCGTTAATTGAATCGTTTGTAAATTGCTCAATAATATAAATTAAGTTTTTTTTAACAATATTTTTTCTTGGGATATATAATTTAGGTTAAAGTCCACTAAATAGAGTATAAGTTGTCTAAATGTAATACTGTCCATAATACAGGTGGCCATGATAGAGGCGACCGTTGCTTTAAAACAGCCGCCATGACATTATTATACGTCAAAAATCACGAGGCAAAACCCCACGCGTGATCCTGTTGGGTATATAATAACGTGACGCCCGGGCCCATGGGGGCCACACCCTTTAAGAACCTACTAAATTAATGCCAGTTTGCCCTCTGGTTTGGTTCTCTCATAGACAGCACCGTAACCAGGATTTGATTTCAGGGTGGGCACGCAATGGAAACAAATAAAAAAAAAATTGTACATACAACCATACGGTCCAGGGTGGGCACGGCCCGACCGCCCCCCCCCCCCCCCCCCCCTCTGGTTACGGCCCTGCGAGTCATAGAGGAACTATTTCCTCTATGGTTCTCTCAACTCAAGCTTACAAAAGATGTGTATAGATTTTTAGATCGCGAAAAAATATGCACCCTACAGATAGCGGAAGAGTAGAATGCAGGGCTGCCAGTTGGGCGATTTTCCAGTACAATTGGGCGTCTTTAAAAGCTCAATCACGAGAAATTTGTGGTTGGGCTGTTGGGTGTTTTTTTGGGCTATTATTGTTTCCTCTCTGTGGAATTGCAATTCTAATAAAATACAAAATTTATAAAGTCACTATCGGATTATTTGGTTCTAATGAAATCCGAATTTTTAATTGTCCGCTTACTTTTGAGCTACGCTCGTTTTTTAAGCCCCAATCTATCTAGCGGAGATTGAAAATGTAATATGTAGTGCCCAGACCAGTTTATTAATTAAATCGGAGGGGGGTTAGTGGTCCACTGGACCACTTAATTAATCGAGGTGTTTTAATTTTTTTTAGTGATTCTGCTTGAATATTTTGCAATTGGTAGGTCCAAATGTTATATTATTAGTCTTTGGATTTGAAGGTCGGTGTAACGGCGGCTGTGACATGTTTGTACCTAGGATGATGAAAGTGGGTTTGTATACTCCAATTCGAATTCACTAGGACTGTGCTAGTAGTGATTTTAGGCACTCGAGTCGGGTATCGATTTCGAATTTTTATCTTATTCTAGTCAAATAAATCTGAAAAAACCTCGAGTAATATTTTTAACGAGTATACTTGATTAGGAGCGGGTCTTATTCGAGTAATTAGGAAATTAAATTTAAAATGAGGATATACTAACTTTCAATGCTGAAAAATATTCCTTTAATTTTAATACCACAATTTTCAGTGGTTAATAACCTTATAGTGAATAGTGGGATATAAAAAACTAGTATACTAGGCTACTATCCTAATTATAGTAATTAATAGTAAAATAACAATACAATATACATTTTTTAAATTATTAATGTACCGTCTGTCCGTATATTGCTTAGGAAGTTAAGACTCCTGAGTCCTACCGCCGGCTGACATCCGAATTCAAGAAGTGATACTCCAAACCAAAACGAAAACTGAATAATATTGTTTAAAGAAAAACCGCGCAGGCGCACTACGTATTAAAAACCGTGATCCATCCTCAAGGTCATTCAAAGCATTTGTTGTTTGTACGTCTCGTAGGTACCGTTTATTATTTCCACCCCAAAAAGTTGCAAAAACCCGTCTTTAAACTTACAGCAGCTTATTAGATTAATCTGGTGTTCGAATATTCATTTTTTTTGTAGTTGATAATCGAAGAATGTTTTCCAATTACTTATTCGAGGTCCAGTTCGAGTACTCGATTTAAAAAAATGCCGAGTAATCGATGATGTTCTAGTACTCGCAACATAGAAATAGAAATGAGACTAGAAGCAAGATTAAACTGTAGTGAGATGTACGATTAAAAAGCTGCCATAAGAGTGGAATCGCCAGTATTCTTTGTGGGAGCACGCCATCTATTTTAAAAAATTTAAAGTTTCAATTTTATTAATAGATGGCGCACTATTGCATGGATCAGTAGCGACTCCACTCGCATGGAAGCCTTCTAGCTTGTCGTTTCCCTTGAGATTACCGGATATCAAGGGCGTATTTGAACCCCCTAACCCCCCCCCCCCAGAAATGCTGATGACTGGGGCAGGGGTGCCTAATAAAAATGAGTGAAACTTCCGTCAGCACCCCGCCCTTTAAAATTTTCCCTCAAAACCCCCCCTGAAATAAAATCCTGGATACGCCCTTGCCGGATAGCGCAGTTTTCTATGACTCGCACAGCCCTAGAATTGACCCTATTAAAAACGGTTAAAAGTTAAAACACGCTCATCAGGGCCGTGCTTAGAGGTCTCGCGGCCCCGGGCGAAATGCATAGGCAAGTTGTGAGTGTAGCGGCCAGTGCCCCCGACAGCAGTAGGCACAAGTAGGCACGTGCCTATGTTCAAAAAGTTTAGGCCTATTTTAGGGGCCTCTAAAAGTTAAAAAAATTGCCTCTGGGGCCTCCAAATGTGATTTTTAAATTTTATTTATTTTTAAAAATTGGTCATCTAGCCAAACAATATAAAGCCCCAGGAATGGAAGGATTGATATTATTCGCCGCGTGTTTTCGCCGAGCTAGAAACTTCCGGCAAAGCAAATCAGAGTAACCGGAAACGGTTAACGCAACCCGGTCTCTCTTTAAAAACGAGAGGCGCAAAAGTTCCACTAGACGGAGCTACACCTTCCATTCCTGGGGCTTTACATTCTTTGATCTAGCCCCCTAAAAAAAGAACTCCCATTCAATTCCAATTTCCAAGAGTCCTAAATGGCCCTAACAAAACGTTCCCTTTTGAACCACCTATACTCGAAATCAATATTACTTGAGTACACAAACAAAGGCAGCGAACTCTGTGGTTTCTGCTTTTGGTAGTGTACTTTGTTAACATTGATATAGAGTATATGACAAAAGACTGGCCCGGGACGGGGAAGTCCGTTGTGCAAGGAAAGCAGCAAAAAAAAACCACCTGTTCGCCTCAGTGATAACTTAGCTCCAACCAACACAATAAACATAAGCTTAGTTTCTAGGAATTCTACAAAAGGGGGCATAAAGTGAGAAACTGGATTTCTTTAATACGACTTAAACCGTTGCAACGCTTAAAGGAAGGGAAATCCCAGCGGAGCTGAAGTCGAAGCGTAAAGCATCGTACCAGTCACTACTTTGAATAGAGAGCGTCCTGGGGATTAGGGTTTTTTCTTTTTTACTCCTTGTCCCTTTTGCGAAATCACGTGATATCAGTGACCACTGATCGTAGAGAAAGGACCTAGACCTTCGGTGGTCGGACTTGTCCCAGATAACGCGCGTTTCTTCATTTCGTTTTCTGCTCCTGAACAATTTCGATTCTCTCCCAGTCAAATTTTTTCTAAGTCTCTTCCGAGACTAACTTTGCCAATACAGCCTTTTTAAAGGCTATTTAGCTGTTTTAAGCTAATTTTTAAACAGCCTTTTTCAAGGCTAATTAGCTATTCTAGCTAAATTATTCAAAAAGCCTTTTTCAAGGCTAATTAGCTATTCTAGCGAAATTATTCAAAAAGCCTTTTTCAAGGCTAATTAGCTATTCTAGAAAAAATATTCAAACCGCTTTTTTTCAGGGCTTTGATATAGCTGGTATTATTAAAAAGTCTGTTTGAAGACTACATAGCTTTAACTAAGCTTTATTTTCTTAAACCTTTTTAAGGTTATTTCGCTATTAGTATATAATAGTAGCATTTTCAAATATGAGTACCAGAAAATTTTTATCTGGGTCCCAAAAATGAGAAAAATGGAAAAGGGAAGATAGTTTCGTTAGTAATCAGAAAGGTGCAATGGCACGTTTTTTGAAATCGTCGGCGCAAAGCCATAACTATAGTTCTGAGAAAAACCTAGTCAAAGAATTGGGAAAGGGTTTAGAATCCTTGGAGACTGATAACAGTCACTGTTTTAGTAATACTGCTGAAGTTCTTCCAAACGTCAGTACTGATATGGAAATGGAACTGACTCATGAAGGAGAAATTGCAGAAGTAATTGCAAACCCCAACTCTAATCATGCACAAAATACATCAAACAACGTGTCCAATTCAAAATAAATGGGCTTACACGCGTTGAATAACTTGGATATTAGTCTAGATAAAGATTGCCTTCCAGTTCAGCCTAAACTAAATCCTTTTCCTAAAAGATTAATTGGCGGTAAAAATCGAGGTTTCAATTCTTCTTGGTATGACAAATATCAAATGATTGAATATTCAGTTGCAAAGGATGCAGTGTATTGTTTTTGTTGCCGTCATTTTTTAGGCAGTAGAAACACTGCATTTCTAAAGGGATTTTCGGATTGGAAAAACGTGGGGACACAATTCGAAGAACACTTCACTTCAAACAAATCTTCTCACCAACTAGCCTAAAAAATGTACTTAGACTACATGGAATCCAAATCCCGTGGATCAATAGTTTGCCAGGTTAACGACCACCATAGACTAGACGTTATTAGAAACAGAGAGGTCCTATCTACACACGAGAGACGCGAGCGTATGACGTTTCATAAGGACGGGTATTTATGCGCGATGTATTCCGAGTAATTATTAAGATTGGCGCTCACGTCTGTTTTTATGTAAACGATCTGTTTTTTTTTTGCTCATACTTATAGTAGCCTAACGATAATTTACCATCATGTCGGTTTTGGTACTAAAGGTGACCGGTTACGGTTCGCATTTGCCGCATGGGACTAGAATAAATCTGGTACAAGTCTGCTTGCTATTCGTTACCCACAAACAGGTCGACCCTTTTAAAGGGATCCGAAACCTTCGGTTGACTTTTTTGAATTTATCTGTACGTCTGTACGATTATTTTTCCCGCCTCTTCTCCGCGTAGCTTTGGTGCCTACTTCGTTTTCCCACTATACCCAACTTATCACAAATCACTGCAATACAGCAATGATAATCTAGACTACGTACCTTAGATTGGAAATGCGGCGAGATTCCTACGGGCTCCCGTCTAACCATCCTCCTAGGTCTAACCATGCGATTCCCTAGTTACGGGGGGCAATGTAATAGCGGGGGTAAAAAGTATGAAAAATTCAGTTCGGTTCAGTTTTAAATCTCGTATTCCCGGTCGGTGCTGGCTGCTGGCAGTCTAAACAAAAAAAATCAGGACTGGAGGACGAGGCCCGAGCCCCGAGGGTTCGACCAATTTTGATATGAAGCGTAAATTTTCTTTATTTTACTGATTGGATTTCAAAGGTATTTGTTTTAAATTACATTAACCAGACTGTCGGGAACAGCGAAATAAAAGACGCGAACTTTTCCGACATAAAAACCGGTAAACCTTTTTCCTCTTATTTCAAAACAGAACTGGCCGTTAATTTATTTTTACACGCGCAAAAAATAACACCTTTTTTAACAGCAACCAAAAACTCACTTTCACGCGCGCGTGCGCTATATAAACATTTGAAAACGAATATAGGTACATGTACTATACAAAATTACGATGTGTACAACCGAACATTCCGCCCGCCTTGAAATAACGAATTTCAAATGAGATAGTAAAAGTCCGAAAAGTTACATTTGCATACATAAATAACCCTTAGTAAACAGTTTGAATACAATTAAAATCAGTCTAGTGGTAACTGGCATAATTTAACTACGGGTCTTTTCAGTGATTTGTCAGAGGTTCTGACAGTTACGACGCGAACTTGATTGTCTTGTCCTGGATGAAGTTCAGTGATTCTTGCCATTCTCCACTTGGTTGGAGGTAAATCTTCATCTTTGAGCAAGACCAAGTCGCCGACTCGTAGATTCGGTTTTGGTGTAGTCCACTTTGGACGTTGTAGAAGGCGAGAGAGGAATTCATTTCGCCAACGGTTCCAAAAGTGCTGCAGTACTTGTTGGCCCAATTGCCCACGTGACAGGCGGTTGACGTTTTCAGAAGTGAGATCGGGTTCGGGTATTGCGGTGAGTGCATCTCCGATTAGGAAATGTCCAGGTGTCAACGCATTGAAGTCGTTTGGATCCGAGCTTAACGCCGTTAAAGGACGTGAATTTAAGCAAGCTTCGATTTGGCAAAGAAGCGTTTGCATTTCTTCAAAGTTTAGAACCATGGTGCCAAGAACTCGTTTCAGATGATACTTGACGGACTTCACCCCGGCTTCCCAGAGGCCTCCAAAATGTGGCGCTGCAGGCGGGTTGAAGTGCCAATTAATTCCTTCGTCTGCGAGCCATCGTGATACTTGATCGTTGTTGTTTGTAGAGACTATGACTTTGATGAATGTTTTCATCTCTCGATCGGCTCCTGTAAAGTTGGTTCCACAGTCGCTGTAAATGTCGGCGCATTTTCCTCGTCGAGCAACAAAGCGTTTCAATGCTGCCAGAAATGCTTCGGTGGTCATGTCACTGACAAGTTCAAGATGAATTGATCTTGTGGTAAAGCAAGCGAAGACGGCAATGTATCCCTTAAACCTGAGGTGACTTCGTCCCTTCATTAGTTTAAGGGTAAATGGTCCTGCGTAGTCGACTCCACACTTCAAAAATGGCCGAGCAGGATTTACTCTCGCTGGTGGTAAATCGCCCATAAGTTGCTTTACAGTGACTGCCTGCTGTCGTACACATGAAACACATCTTCTGATATGGAAACGTATGGCATCACGAAGACCGACGATCCAATAACGTTTCTGTAAGACAGAAGTTAGTAGTTGAGCACCTCCGTGAAAATGTTTTTCGTGCTCGTGTTGTATTAGAAGTTCTGTTAATTTGCTCTGTCTCGGTAACAGTGCCGGATGCCTTTGTTCGTATGGTAAGTTGGAGTGGCAAAGTCTGCCACCAACTCTAAGAATCCCATCTTGATCGATGTACGGACGCATCGAAAGGATTTTACTTTTCCGTGGTAATTCCTTGTTTTGTTTAAGGCAAGCTATCTCTTCGTTAAAACTGTTGCTTTGGACGACCCGAATCCAATGGGATAGCGCCTTATCGTTCTCTTCCTTCGATAAAGGTCCAGTAATCCTCAATTCTGTCGCATTTCGCGAATTGAAGACAAAACGTAGAATGTAGGCGGTGATATGAATGAGTTTTTTAAGCGCTGAAAATTTGGAAAGGAGCGTGAAATCCATTTGATGATGTGTTACTAACGAAATAATTCGTCTTTCCTCGGATAAACATTCATTTGGCTCTGAGAGTTCATGTAGTTCTTGCGTTGTTGCGGCGAAAATAAGGCACTGCGGTCCATGCCACCAGAGACCATGATTTCCCAGTTCGCTAGCGGATATTCCTCGAGAAGCGCAATCTGCAGGGTTGCTATCTCCTGAAATGTGATGCCATTGCGCTCTCGGTAGTTTCTCGTGGATCTCTGACACTCGATTGGCTACGAACGTTTTCCAACGTTGCGGTGGAGCTTTCAACCAAGCTAGGACGATTGTTGAGTCCGACCAGCAATGAACATCAGCTATATCCAATCTCAATGACTCCCTGATCAGTTGAATCAGAGAAGCCAAAAGTAATGCACCAGATAATCCCAGTCTCGGAAGTGTGATTTGTTTGAGCGGAGCGACTCTTGTTTTCGCAGCGATCAGTTGTATTTTGATTTGTCCGTTGTTATTCACCGTCTTCAGGTATACGGCAGCTGCGTACGCTTTCTCCGATGCGTCACAAAATTCATGCAGGCTAATGTCTGTAGCATTAGCTTGCGAAATGTGCCGTTGAACCGTAATGTTTTCAATTTCTGGTAAATCGGTTCGAAACGACCTCCATTTAGCTTGAAGTGGTTGGGGAAGTTGCTCATCCCAATTCAATTTTAGCTGCCACATTTCCTGTAACATCAGTTTCGCTCGAACGGTTACTGGTGCCAACAGTCCCAGAGGATCGAATATCCTTGCTGTATCCGAAAGAATTGTACGTTTAGTGATTGAACTTCTTGACGCTGGAGAAGTAACCATAAACGAGAAATTATCAGCCGAAGGAGTCCAATATAGGCCGAGAGTCTTGACTGATTCGTCGTTCTCGATGCATAGTGGCTTTTGTAAATCCTTCATGTTTGCTGGTAGTGTATCCAATAATGCAGCTTCATTCGACGCCCATTTCCTTATTTCAAATCCTGCTTGAGATGTAGCTTGAATGATTTCTGACTGAAGTCTTAAAACGTTCTCAATCGTTTCGTCGCCTGTCATTAGATCGTCCATGTAGAAGTCATTTTGTAAAGCCGAAGATGCCAACGGAAGTGTCTCTTTCACGTCATGGCCGAGTTGCTTCAAGACTTTAGTTGCTAGGTATGGCGCTGATGCGGTTCCATATGTAACCGTTAGCAAACGGTATTCGAGCAAGGGTTCGTGTGAGTTGTTTCGCCAAACAATTCTTTGAAGATCGGAGTCGTCTGGATGTACTCTAATTTGACGAAACATTTTGGCAAGGTCTGCTTTCATTACAATGCGATGTTGACGAAAGCGAATAAGGAGATTGACCAAATCATCTTGAAGTTTTGGCCCCACTAGCAGATGATCGTTTAGGGAAACTCCAGTTGTAGATTTGGCAGAGGCGTCGAACACCACACGAACTCTCGTGGTGGTACTGTCTTCTTTGAATACCGCATGATGAGGCACGTAGTAAGATGGATTGGTTTCGATTTTTATTTCATTCGAGGGAATGAGTTCCATATGTCCAAGGGCAATGTATTCCCCCATGAACTTGCGGTACTCCTCATAGAGATTCGGGTTAACACGTAGACGTCGTTCTAAGTGAGAGAATCGACGGATTGCCATTTGTTTAGAATCTCCAAGTTTTGGTGCATCGTTTATCTTTGGTAATCGTACAGTGAATCTTCCTGTAGAGTCACGTGTATGTGATTCTTCAAAGTTCTTTTCACATTGAATTTCTGTTGGAGATAGTATTCTTCGAGGCTGGATGTCTTCTAGCTCCCAAAGATGTTTCAAATCTGCTTCCAATGTACAATGGTGGACCTTTATTTTCGAACTTCTTCCGGACATCAGCAATGGACCGGAAACTGCCCATCCGAAAAGAGTATTAAAGGCACCTGGAAGACCTTCTTTCCCCTTGCAAATGCCATCTTGTAAGAGCTCTAGATACACGTCAGCACCTAGTAAAATATCCACTTGTCCAGGGCTATGAAAAGTTGGATCAGCAAGTGTTAAGCCTTTCAAGTGTAGACAATTTCCAGGATCGAACGGACTGTTAGGTAAATAATCCGTGACCTTTTTCAGGACGATTGCGTCGACGATGACCTCCGACGTGTTAATGATATTTGACTGAATATTCACCATGACACTGCCTTGAGAGGTGTTCATTCCGGTTGCTCCAATTCCGTCAACTGAGACGTTGAAACGTGTTCGCTTCAATCTTAGTTTCCTCGTGAATTGTTCCGTGATGAAACTGGCTTGAGAACCCGAGTCCAGAAGCGCTCGGGCTGGATAAAGTTGCTCGTCAAGTCCCTTGACTTGGACCATTGCGGTTGCCAAGATAACTTGGGTTGATCCAATTATTTCACGAGATGGGCATGAAACTACACCGGAGGTTGCCTTCGTCTTCGTTAATTCCTTCTCTTGATGTAGAAGTGTGTTATGTCGTGCGTTGCATTTCCTACAATGACCAGATTTGCAGTCATTGCTTTGATGACCGGTTCGTAAGCAATTGAAACACATGGCACTCCTCTTGACCATGTTCCAACGCTCGTCCGAAGATGCATTCAGAAAATTGGTACATTTGTATACAGAGTGTGTTTCGTTGCAAAAGTGACACGTCTCGCTCAGAGCACCATGATGAGCCTTTGTACTCGGTCTCTGATGTAATGGAGGCTTCGACTTGATTGCAGTAGTTGTAGGCGGAGCTGCTGCTAAGGCTCTGGCCCGTTGTTCAAGAAATGTAACGAGATCCTCGAAAGTTGGTCTTTCGGTCCCCCTCAGGGAAAGTTCCCATTGTCGGCGAGATTCTGAATCCAGTTTTTCCTTTACAAGATGAAGTAGTATGGAGTCCCAATGTTGTACTGGTTCTTTGAGAACCTTGAGCGCCCTTATGCATTCGGCGGTGGTATCGATGAGCGTTCGTAAAGCGGATGAAGATTCTTGGATGACGTTAGTTTGACTGAAGAGACGTTTTACGTGTGCATCGATGATTTCCCGGGTATTGTTGAACCGATTGTTTAAGATATCCCAAGCTTCCAGATAATTAGCGTCAGTTACCGGAATAGATTGAACTAGGAGCGCTGCTTCGTTTCGTAATGATGACTTCAAATACTGAAACTTCTGAGCTCCGGTGAGCGATTCGTTGTTGTGTACGGTGACCGTGAAGAGATCATGAAATGGAAGCCAATCGACGTAACCACCGCTGAATGATGGAAGTTCCAGCTTAGGTAAACGTACATCACTAGCTGGTCTGACTTGTCTCACTGGAATGTTTGCTGCTCTTTCATTTGATTCAGTGACGAGTAGGATTGTCAGATCTTCGAGTCGAGCGACTAGAGGGTTGTATTCATCTTCGTGATCCGCGAAGTCGTCGTCGTCGGGATCGATATTTGCAACTACGGCATCGTGAACCTCATCCAAGTCTTTCGATAGTTTTTCCACCTTGTCTACATACAGCTTCAAGGCGACGTCAGATAGATTCGTTGCTGTTTGACCCACCGCATTTTCAATCCTGGTGATCTGTCCCTTGATAGCTGCTCTTCTTCTCACCAGAACATCCATGATGACTTATGTTGATTCGTTTACGATCGGGATATGATCGATGGTTTAAACGGTTTCCAACGGAGAATCCACGCTAATTTTCACTGTCTCTCACGGAAAGATAGCCGATTCGATGATTAGTTGAGGAACATAATCAAGTTGACGAATGTATCCGGCTCGACGGACCAAAAAATGTCGTGAACAGCGAAATAAAAGACGCGAACTTTTCCGACATAAAAACCGGTAAACCTTTTTCCTCTTATTTCAAAACAGAACTGGCCGTTAATTTATTTTTACACGCGCAAAAAATAACACCTTTTTTAACAGCAACCAAAAACTCACTTTCACGCGCGCGTGCGCTATATAAACATTTGAAAACGAATATAGGTACATGTACTATACAAAATTACGATGTGTACAACCGAACACAGACATAATATTAAACTAAGGTTTATTTTATTTTACCAAGGTGTAAATTAAATATGGGAAAATCTTGCCAATTCAAGAGTTGTAAGAACTATCAGAAGTCATCTTCAATCATAAGTTGGGTTAAATTGAAATTGTAGCGAAGTTTATTAATACGTTGCCTTCAATTTTAAATATGGACAAGTCATAATTTTATTGGATTTTCCTTAATTTTTTTTAAGCAAAGCTGTTTAAAAAAAATGAAAATTTAGAAAAACATTTGAAATAAAGCATTTAAAACTAATTTTTACAAAAGGTAAATCAGGAGATTCAATCTCTTCATTGGGCAAAAATTTTAATTTTGAAGCGTTTTTAAAGTTTACCCCTGAAATTATATTTAAAACAAACAATTTATGACTACATCGATGATAATTAAAATTGTAATACTAACCATTCGGCTTTTTAGATTTGTGTTGTTTCTTTTGACAATAAGCGTGATCCATTTTTAGCCCGAGGCCCGAACGAGGTCCAGATACCGAAGCAGACGAACCCGCTAAAACTTTTCAGACTAAACTTCCACCCCCACCTCTCCCACTAGGGAATCGCATGAGACAACGCATTTCGCGTACGTTTCTACCCCCTGCTACAGGCTGCGGATCACGTTACAACAATCCGCAGAAAAGTTATAAAAGTTGGGTGTAGTGGGATTACGATGTTAGTGCTGATTTATCAGACTGATTAAAAAAATACAAAAGTTGTATGTAGTGGGAAAACGATGTAAACGACGACCTTTATCAAACTGTCAACAGTGGCGTAGCTGAGAACTCAGAGCCCCCCCCCCCCGCGAAAATCTAAATGGGGCCCCCTTTTTCATTTTTTTTATGATGAGCAGGGCCCCCTGAAGCTCGGGCCCCACGCCGCGACGCGGGCCCTGCGGACCATCAGCTACGCCACTGCCTGTCAAAAACCTATAAAAAGCTGGGTGTAGTGGGAATACGTCGGAGAAGAAATAGGATTTCAAACATATGTTACAACTATAAGTCGTCGATATTTGCCGGGCCCTAGCGGCCAAGATTTTGATTTTTGGAAGTTGTGCCCGGCAAGACTTTGGTTCACTATGGTACAACATACTCAAATTTCAGCAAAATTGGCCGAAGGATATTTATCCATAGGCGCTGTGCCGTGTCCTTTCAAATATCAATAGACCAAAAACGGTATTAAATTAACAAGCAACAAAAATGAGAAATATCAAATACAAAAATTAACAATTGTAAGAACGCTCACGAAAAGCAAAATACATACGTGCGAGAAACTATTTTAAAGCCAAAAACCAAGACATGGTATTATTGGTCTTAAACAAATAAATGTATACGGAAAACAAAAGCTTAAGCGAAACCAAAAACTATTAGTGAAAGCCCTAATAAAAACTGCGTGGGCTCACCACGACCACCCAACGAAGCCGGTAAAAATCAATGCAAATAAAAAATCGTAGACATGAATTATCCCTCACATTATCAACACTTTCGATAAACAAAAAAAAAACAGAAAAATAACCAATAGAAAATATGTATAATAATAACCCAACCAAGCAAGAAGTTAATTCAAATACTTAGGAATCAAGAAAAAGTCAATCCAAATACCAACAGTAATAAAAATTGTATAAGCAAAAATAAGCAATGAAAAATATTAAATAATAACTCAATCAAACAACAAGGTAATTCAAATACTTAGAAATCCTGAAAAAGTCAATCCAAATACCCTACACTAACTAACTAATGAAACTAGTAAGAAATCATAACGTAGTAATTTAAAAGACAAACGTTTATTAAGAATGAATACTTTACACGATGAACGACATATTAGGAGTGACGGTAATAATAAACGCTGTAAGCGAATATATATATACACATAAGGTTAAAAAATAGTAAGATAAGATTAGTGATTAAAAATATATCTTATTTACAATAAACATTTTTTAACCTATTAAAAAAACTAAACGAGAAAAGCCGATAACGCTTTTTATCTTCAACACTCGCCCTCGTTGACGACTTTCTCGTACTGTCGTCAGTGGCGGCGCCAGGAATTTTCGCGAGGGTAGGCAAACCAAATAAATGGGCCCCCGACCCGGGACCCCCCTTTTCTCAACGAAATGCTTCAATAAAATAAAGTAGTGATGTACCTGACGTACAAAAAAGTTCTAACAACAGTAAAACGAGTCCAAATATAACAGAACTGGTTTTATTTACTAGGAGATACCTCAAAAATTTCTAAATAGTAAATACATTATCGACAATTGTTTCATTGTTATTTATAAATAATTTTATCTCTTGGGACAATTTTGAGACCCTTTCTAGATCAATTTGGGGCCCCTTGTAGGGTGATTTTGGGCCCCATCAAAATTTTAAGGTAGGCAGTGGCCTACCTGGCCTACCCCCTAGCGCCGCCACTGACTGTCGTAAACTGAGATTCTGACGGTGGCGGGTGAAGACTTCTTTAGGTAGTGGCTTAGTGAAAATGTCGGCCAGCTGTTCTTCACTCAGGACATACATAACGTCGATGACGCCCTCTTCGACCAGTTCACGAATGTAGTACTGACGAATACTGATATGTTTCGTTCGGCGATGAAACTCAGGATTTCTGATTAGTTTAATGGCCCCTGCATTGTCGACTCGGAGTACGGGTACATCATCGTCTACGTTGAGACCCAGGAAAGACTTGATTCGTTCAATCCAGACGACATCTTTCGCCGCTTCAGTGGCAGCTACCAGTTCAGCCTCCGTGGTTGACAAAGCAACAGATTGTTGCTTTCTGCTCGCCCAAGTAACTGGAGTTGACCCAATTAGGCATACGATCCCAGACGTTGAACGTCTTGTTTTCTCACAACCACCTTAATCAGCGTCGCTGTAGGGGATGGTTGTCATGGAATTCTCGGACTTGAATAAGAGACCCAGTGATTTGGTCCCTCTGAGATAACGAAAAATTCGTTTAACTCCATTCCAGTCAGCGACCTTTGGATTCGCCATTGCTTGGGACGCTCGATTGACTGCGTATTCGATGTCAGGTCGTGTTCCTGTCGCTGCGTATCTGAGACTTCCAATGGCCGAGGCATATATGGTCGTTGACTCGAAACTCTCCTGACTTTGGTTGGTCGTGTCTGGACTGCCGATAGGAGTGCTCACTGGTTTACAGTCTTCCATGTTGAACCTTTCAAGAACCTTCTCGATGTAGGCGCTTTGGTGTAAGAATACGGAGCCGTCGCTTAACTGAACGATTTTCAGTCCAAGATACGTTGACGCTTTTCCGGTTATGATTTCGAATTCATCGCTGAAGTCGTGAAGAAAGTCATCAACTGCTTTGATGGTACTGCCGGCAACCAATCCATCATCGACGTAGAGGATCAAGACCAAGAAAACGTCATTGGTTGAGTAAATATATAGACAGTGATCTCCATCAGCACTCTTGAAGCCATGGTTCTGAAGCGATTTGTCAATTCGTTCATTCCAACATCGTGGAGACTGTTTAAGACCGTAGAGACTTTTCTTTAACTTCCAGACTTGTCCACTACTATTGTCGAAACCTTCAGGTTGACGCAGATAAATTTCTTCGGATAGCTTCCCATGAAGGAATGCGGTCTTTACGTCGAATTGCCTGAGGTTGAGATTTTTCTGGGCAACTAGGTTGAGAAAGATTCGTAGTGTCTCGAATCGGGCAACTGGAGCGAAAGTCTCATTGAAGTCGATTCCCTCTCGTTGCGTAAAACCTTTTGCGACAAGCCGGGCTTTGTGCTTGACGATCGTCCCATCTTCATCATTCTTTGTACGAAAGACCCAACGATTTCCGATTATCTTGCGACCAGGTGGAGGATCAACCATTTCGTAGACGTCGTGTCTTTTCATTGCCGAAAGTTAATCTACCATCGCTTTCTCCCACTCGGCGGATTCGTTGCTTGAACGTGCTTCTCGTGACGTTTGTGGTAACATGTCGCAGATGAGGAATGCTTTATTTGCTAGCTGGCAGCTCTGACATGGTTGGACTTTCCTTAGTGTTGAACGATCTCTAAGGACTGGACCGCTCTTCTCAGGTTGATTGTCCCGGACATTGTCAGGAAGATACACTGTTGCCTCATTAGGTGTGATGACCTTATCTTCTGAAAAACCGACAGCTATGATGGGCATGTTGGTTGGTACATCTGTAGCTGTGATGGGCTCGTCTTCTGAGAAACTGGTTGCTCTGGTTGGTATGTCTCTCAGTACGTCGATGATTGTGACGGGTCCGTCTATGCAGACCGTATCTTCGGTTGACTGCTCGCCCTGGTTACGAACTTCAGGAGAGTACTCCATGACATATTGCTCTGGATCAAACTTGACATCTCTTGATCTGAGTACGTTATCGAGCTCCGGAACGTAAATTCGGTAACCGTCAGCGTCATCTTCATAGCCGACGAGGAGACCCTTGTATGCTTTCTTTCCAAGTTTCTTCCGTTTCACCTTTGGAACGTGAACGAAGCAATCAGTGCCGAAAACCCTTAGATGCTTGATTGACGGACTTGGCTTTCCCGTCCAAAGTTCGTATGGCGTCTTCCCAGTAATGCATGTTGGAGCCGATCGATTCAGAATATAGACGGCCGTATTCACCGCTTCTGCCCAGAGCTTGGGTGGTAGCTCTGTCCTGGAATGCAACATGGCACGGACTGACTCCATGATTGTGCGGTTCTCTCGTTCAGCGACTCCGTTCTGTTTGGGCGTGTACGGCATGGACGTGCGATGTTTTAGACCTTCTTGAGAGGACCATTGATGGAACTCTGCGTTGACATATTCTGTTCCGTTGTCGGTGATCAGCTCTTGAACTGGGTAATTCCGGGTTCGGCAAAGAGCAAGAAAATCCTTGAAATAGTCGATGACCTCGGATTTCTTCGTTAGGAAGTAGACGGCTCGTATACTGGAATACTCGTCTTTGAACAGGAGGTAATACCTCTTCCCCTTCATGGACGGTGTCGGTGACGGTCCCCAGAGATCGGAGTGAATCCTTTCACCCGGCTTTGTAGCCTTCTCCAAACGAGTACCGAAGCTGTGCCTCGACATTTTTCCATAGATGCATCCTTCGCAAAGCTTGCTTGAGGTTTGGTTTTGGACTTCATATCCAAGTCTTCGCAACGTAGCTGCAACGTGCCGTTTATCCTGATGACCCAGCCTCTCATGCCAGACTTGAAGATCTGCGACTCTGTCATTTCTAGGATCGGCTGCTATGTGAGCGGAACGTTGTGGTTTCTCGACCTTGGCGTCCAAACGGTAAAGATCCTCAACTTTGCCAGGCAAGCAAAGGATTTTCTTCCCTCCAATGTTTTCATAGACCCCGCAAGAGGTTGCTGTGACTAGGAACTCAAGGTTCTTGTTCCTCTTCATGACGCTTTTCAATGAAAAAACGCTACAGGCGAAATCGCTAATGTGCCAGACGTTGTGCACAATTTCGTAATAGCGTTTCTTTCCAATACGGAAAAGAAATTTGATATCTCCTTCCCCATCGGCGGTCATCAGTGTCTTTTTTCCAATCTGGAGAGTTGCTGGAGTGGTGAACTTGCGGAATGTGAGGAAATTCGTGACGTCGTTAGTAATGTGCTGTGATGCACCCGAATCGAAGTACCAGGCTCCTTCAGAAGAAGAGCTGACAACTAAGCCATTAGCTGCAATCATGCCTCCGGCTCTGTCACATGGTTTCTCTTGGTTGCTGCTACTTCTGCATTTCCTTTTCAGAGCTCGACAGTCTTCGATGACATGACCATACTTGTGGCAATGGAAACATTGCCTTTTGTTTTTCCTGTTCTTCTCGGTTGAAGTATGGGTGTGATGACCCTTACTATTGCGTTTCACCATCAGACCAGAGGAATCTCTGAAGACGTCTTCCTCTCTGGTAGCTCGACCAATTAACAGACGTTCCAATTCGGCGACGGTCTGTTTTTCTGTGGGCATTGTGTCCCAGAGCATGCCGAATTCTCTGAATTCTTCCTGAGGTAAAGACTCGAAAATACAGGCGATGAGAATGCAGTCATCGAAGGATATGTCCTTTTCTGAATGTGCCGTTGAGAGAATATCTGCCCAAAAGAGAGCACATCTGGGCAATGTGGGAAGCCATGTCGACATCAGGCGACTTCGTCGTGCGAATTACGGTTAGAATGTCGACGATTTGTCTTTTCCAACTCCTCCAATTCTCCGGACCTGATAGTTTCTCGACGTCTTGACGAAAAAGACTATCCATGGTTACTAACGGGAACTGTTGACAGGATACGGATTACGGTGATGGTAACTGAAACCGGGATACAGCAGACTAGATCATCAGCATAGTAGTGGCGCAGTGGGAGCGTGCTGGGCCCATAACCTATTGGAGTTTTAAATCCAATGTTAATCAGCAGAGCTACCCTACACTAACTAACTAATGAAACTAGTAAGAAATCATAACGTAGTAATTTAAAAGACAAACGTTTATTAAGAATGAATACTTTACACGATATTAGGAGTGACGGTAATAATAAACGCTGTAAGCGAATATATATACACATAAGGTTAAAAAATAGTAAGATAAGATTAGTGATTAAAAATATATCTTATTTACAATAAACATTTTTTAACCTATTAAAAAAACTAAACGAGAAAAGCCGATAACGCTTTTTATCTTCAACAACCTATAACGTTATAACTTCGTAAAGGACATTCGCCAAAGCGGTTTCCGAAAAACACCGTAGCGTAACATGCGTCTGTGGCTTAGTAGTTAGAGTAAATCTTAGGAGACCCGGGTTCGATTCCCGGCCGGCGCCAACAAAAATTAAATCGCAAATAGGCGCTTAAATAAAACATCTTCCCAGAAATTGCCAAGAAGTAATATTTCCGACAGCCAGGACTCATAAGTTACTATTTATATAGTGCTTGTTGAAATATTAGAAAGCTGAAAACTTTCTCGAACGTAACATCGGTTTTTTGCTAAGCCTTAACAGGCCAAAAAAGTTACCCGGTTAAAAGGAAACACTAGTTGAATACCGTACTGCAAAAGTAATACGTTTAGTTCTAAAGGAATTAGTTTTCATCTTTTTCCGAAAGTTAATTTTATACGAAATGAATTAACTCTGCCTCCATGAGAAGCCTTAAAATTGCCCGGTAATATAAAAATATTACATATAATTTTAATTATTTATACCATAAGAGGATGATAATAATAATAATATTATCTTCTTATACTTAGTTTTAAAAACATTATATATTTTACCTTAAAATATATTATCGAAAATAAACATTTTTATGTTCCTTATACACGTGAGCCGACGCGTTTCTTATCTGACGCAAAATTATCTTAGGGCAAAAACGCGTCTCCAATTGGCTAAAATATGACTTTGTGGCTAGCCATTCTAACCGTTTAACCGACCGACCGGAAATAGCTCCTTCCCAGAAGAATTTGGAGAGGGGAGTAGAAACCGAGTGTCTTTTATTGAAGCGTCCATTGATACTAAGACGAATACCGTGAACAATTGGTGGAAACCCTGCCATTGGACGTTGAGAGGTTGCATAACACTCAGCACTTGGTCCGTCCCAAAAGTCAATAAGAAAAAGTAGAAGAATTAACGCGCGTACAACACAAAAAACACAAACACAAACACAACAGCCTCAACAGAAACAAACTCAACAGACTCAACACCCACAACCGTCATAACATAAACACAACAAACTCAACACCCACAACCGTCATAACATAAACTCAACATTCACACCCTACATATAAACATTACAATAACGAAATATCCAATCAAACTGAGTTAAGACCGTCACGACGGTGAGCGTTAACGAAAAAACACCATCCAAACCAAACCCAACCGCAGTGATTACACTTTGCACCGAAAATGCGAACGCGTTCGCAGGACAGACAGACAGACAGACAGACAAACAGACTGACAGACACGGTGATTGTATAACCCCTCCTAGAGGACATAGTCCCCTCGGAGAGGTAAAATTGAAAGCCGAGACCAGCCGGAATAATAGATAAGGGAGCAAAGAGGCGAAAGTCCAAAGTCGAGTAAAATAAAATTGAATTATGAGTAAAATTGAATTAGATTAATAACCATGTCAGGTATTTGGAATTAGGCGCGTTTAGTTGGAAATCAGGCCCAGAACATTGAGTTAAATTTCAAAGCTCTAGAGCTAACCGAGTTTTTAGGAACTAACATGACATACAAATAAATAAATAAATAAATAAAAGGGCAAACTTTAAGACTTATAGTTATAGATAGGCAAATTGTTCCATAGGGAGGCGCCTTTGATGCGGACGCTAGATTTAGGTAGAGGTGGGCAAAACAGATAAATTAACTGCCAAAATATCGATTAACCATAAAAATTGCGGTTAACTGTTTATTTATAGATATTATCCACGGATAGAAAGGGATTTAACATGCAAAAAATAATTTTATTCTTCGGATAATCGTCGGTTGTGGATAAAAAAGATAAAGTTATTAATTCTTATCCAAACGCTGACCTCTAGATTTAGAGTTCTTAAAAAGTTTGTCAATATAAAAATTGTCTTTTGCACCCCTAGTGCACAGCTGGCTATGTTTTTGGTCTTTTGATAAATTAATTTTAAAATAATCGCTCTTACTTCTGCGGATGAGATTGATAACTCTGTTTCTTTGGAATTTATAGTCTTCCTGATAATTATTAGAGAACTGGGAATTTCTTGCCTTAGTTTTGAGTCGATCTCTTAGGTGAATTTGGTGCCTGATTTATGGAGTCATCCAAGGTGTTTTCTGAGTTGGAGCGAATTTCATTTTGACCGGAGCGTCGATATTGAGCTGAGTCTGTATCGTGTTCTGGACTATGGATAGACCACTGTTCGGTTCAGTAAATGGAGGGGAGTATTTTAAAGTAGATATTAATTATAGTTTCCATGAAAACGTCAGGGTTCATTTTTCCATAATTTCGGACGAGACGAACATCTTTCATAATTTTTGGGCAAGATTTTTTCCTAAGAACACTTATGAACTCATGGTCAGAAAAACTCACCGAAGAGATTCTAACATGCGAAAGTCTATCAGGGATATTAGCAAAAATAAAGTCTATTACAGTTTGAGACTTTGAGCCAATACGGGTAGGAAAGGCAACAAGTTGTTTGAAGTCCAATAGTGTTGAGAGTAGAAGCTTGGTCTTAGTGGATTTGGGTCTAGCTGAGACGTCACAGTTCGTATCACCGATTAAAGGGGCTCCAAAGTTCGGTCTCAAAAAAAAAAGAAAATTGAGCATGCTTTTCCTTTCCCCACCCCTCACTCGGCCTTGGCAGAGGCGGGCAGAGTTAACCGTAAATTTCGCACTTTACTGACTTTACACACATTTTGCCACCGAACTTTGGAGCCTCGTTTGGAGCCCCTTTAAGATTATTTTGGAGGGAATCAATCTGCCGACGTAACTCATTTGGAATATCTTGACCAAAATTTATGGGAGGAATATAGGAATTAGTAGCTTACTAGAATTTTTATAATCAAGCGAGATCCAGACAGTCTCAAAATCTAAAGAGCTATTATTTTTGTCATTGATGGTTTTAAGGGAGACTAGTAAACCAGCTCTAAAGTAGACCAGGAACTTTCATAACAAGGGACGTTCCTAACAAAAGACGTTCCTTACAAGAGAACTTTCATAACCAGGGACGTTATTAACAAAAGACGTTCTAAACAAGGGACGTTATTAACAAAAGACATTCTAAACAAGGGACGTTCCACACAAGGGACGTTCTTAACAAGGGACGTTCCTTACAAAGGACGTTCTTAACAAGGGATGTTCCTAACAAGGGTCGTTCCTAACAAGGGACGTTCAATTCAAGGAACGTTCCTTACAAGTGACGATCGTATCAAGTGAGGTTGCTTACAAGTGACGATCCTTACAAGTGACGTTCCTAACAAGGGACGTTTCTAATTAAGGAACTGTCATAACAAGGAACATTCCTAACAAGAGACGTTCCTAACAAGAGACGTTCTATACAAGGGACGTTCCTTACAAAGGATTTTTCATAACAAGGGAGTTCCTAACAAAGGAACTTGCATAACTTCGGACGTTCCTAACAAGAGACGTTCTATACAAGGGACGTTCCTAACCAAGGGATGTTCCTAACAAGAGACGTTCCTAAGAGACGTTCTATACAAGGGACGTTCCGAACAAGAGACGTTCGTTCCTTACAATGGACGTTCCTAAAAAAGGACCTTTCATAACAAAGGAACTTTCATAACAAAGGACTTTCATAACAAATGAACTTTCATAACAAAGGACTTTCATAACAAAGGAGTTTTCATAACAAAAGAACTTTCCTAACAAAGGACTTTTATAACAAACGAACTTTCATAACAAAATAACTTTCCTAACAAAGGAACTTTCATAAAAAAGGAACTTTCATAACAAGGGACGTTCCTAACAAAAGACGTTCCTTACAAGAGAACTTTCATAACCAGGGACGTTATTAACAAAAGACGTTCTAAACAAGGGACGTTATTAACAAAAGACATTCTAAACAAGGGACGTTCCATACAAGGGACGTTCTTAACAAGGGACGTTCCTTACAAAGGACGTTCTTAACAAGGGATGTTCCTAACAAGGGTCGTTCCTAACAAGGGACGTTCAATTCAAGGAACGTTCCTTACAAGTGACGATCGTATCAAGTGAGGTTGCTTACAAGTGACGATCCTTACAAGTGACGTTCCTAACAAGGGACGTTTCTAATTAAGGAACTGTCATAACAAGGAACATTCCTAACAAGAGACGTTCCTAACAAGAGACGTTCTATACAAGGGACGTTCCTTACAAAGGATTTTTCATAACAAGGGAGTTCCTAACAAAGGAACTTGCATAACTTCGGACGTTCCTAACAAGAGACGTTCTATACAAGGGACGTTCCTAACCAAGGGATGTTCCTAACAAGAGACGTTCCTAAGAGACGTTCTTAACAAGGGCCGTCCCTAACAAGGGTCGTTCCTTACATAGGATGTTCTTAACAATGGATGTTCCTAACAAGGGTCGTCCCTAACAAGGGTCGTTCCTAACAAGGTATGTTCAATTCAAGGAACGTTGCTTACAAGTGACGATCCTTACAAGAGACGTTGCTTACAAGAGACGTGCTTACAAGTGCTGATCCTTACAAGAGACGTTGCTTACAAGTGACGTACGATCCTTACAAGGAACGTTCCATACAAGGGACTTTCTATACAAGAGACGTTCCTTACAAGTGACGTTCATAACAAGAGACGTTCTATACAAGGGACGTTCATAACAAGAGACGTTGTGTACAAGGGACGTTCCTTACAAGGGATGTTTTTAATAAGAAACGCTCTATACAAGGGACGTTGCTTATAAGGAACGTTCCTAAAAAAGGGATGATCCTAATCCCACACAACACAAGCCAGTCCAAAAGTGGTCGGAAAAGGGTCCAACAGTCGGAAAGTGGTCGTAGCAAGTTTTTGGTGTTAGATATACCAACCGTTGGGCCGACTATTGTAAAAACCTTTAATATGATGTTACTAAAAATTGGCCGGACCGGCAGTTGGTGAAGAGTGCATCGCCGACTTTTCCTTTTTGCTATCCACTGGTGAGTCGCCAATTTCACAGTCCCCCGAATGCCCAGAAAGACGTCGGCCCGACCGCATTGAGTAAAGTTTGGGCCAGCCTTCCAGAAATGAGTCGGCCTGACGTCTGTGTGTTTTAGTTGGGCCTACCCACAAATTGGTCGGTCCGGCAGTTTAGTGTAATTGTAAGGTATACCTAATCAATGGTTGGCCCGACGCGACGGTTTACTGTAAATGTTAGGGCGACTTAATTTTTCCAAAAAAAAGTCGGCCCGTCGATTTAGCGTAATTAATGGGTTGACTTTTTTAATGCTTATTAATGTATTCAACTGCAAAAATTAATGACATGGTAAAGATAATTTCACTTTACCATATCCTTTACAATTAAATCATTAATTTTAAATTTCGGTTTAACATAACAAAACAATCTAAATTTATTAAAAAAAATTAGCGAAAAAGTAGATTAGTCCATCTTCTTAATGGACTAATCTACGTATTCGCTAATTTTATCATCCTTTGCATTACAGTCCATAGGTGGTTCCTTTTAACGTTATATTTCGTATATACAATTCTCCACAACTCCCCCCTTATTCGGCTTTCCGTTCCTACGCAACTCGTTTTGAAATTTTTAATGTTTAGGCTTAGTTTCTCTTTTCGGTGTACAAGTCGCAAGCCAACCTTCCCGTACGGTACTGACTAGAGTCCCAAAAAGGAAGAAACCGGTCTACCGTTGGAAATTCTGGCTATTTTATTTAATTTAGTTTTTCACTCGAAGATCTATTTGGTCCGAGTTTCGCGTTTTTTTGTTTGCTCGAAGACGTATCGGTACGAGCTATTTGTAAGTTTTTAATTTTCTTCAAAATTGTTTAGGGTTTAGCTTTTTTATCCCTTTTCTTAATGGACTAATCTACTGTTAATTTTATCATCCTTTGCATTGCAGTCCATAGGTGGTTCCTTTTAACGCAAAATTTATTTGAGAATAGTTGGGATAACCTATATTTCCTACAGAGATATGGATATTTGTATAACCTAAGAAAAAGCACCGGTGTCGAACACAGTCGAAAAAGTCGAACGCTGTAATATACTGTCTCCACGCATGGCACCGTACCATGAATCTATTTAACCCATGAATATTCAACTGGAATACCCTAGGTCACCTCTGGCGACGCGTGGGGCGGAGCCAATTTATAGTGACGGAGTCGAAGTAGAACTCAGCTGTGTCAGCTGTTATTTATAAGCAGTCGAAGCGTTAGTTCCTAAAATGACGCGTTATGGTTATGTTTCCTTTTTGCAGTACTTATCATTAATCTATTTAAATAAATAGATCTATTTCATATTATTATTAGAATAGATTTTATTAGAATAAAATGATAACAGAGCATTTATTATTTAATAATAATATGGCAAAAATTGACTCAGGTTTTCTTCCAAAGTTTCACCGAGGCTTAGCTTTTCAGAGATAGTTTGTATGTTTAAATTGTTATAAATCTCACAGACACTCGATAGCGTAAGATTGCTTTCAAAATATCGGAGTAACATTCCTTTTTAATTTATATTTTTATACTAGAAAGAATTATAACTGTAAAGCTTATTTTGAACAAAATAACGTGAACCGTACCTGAGAAGTCATTTCGCGGCTATTCTGCTCTCCGAGCTCTCGTAAACTATCTGGCGCTAAAATGACATCATTTCCTAATTCGTTCTTATTGGCTTAAAGAGTAAATCACTCGTATGGCGCGAAAATAGGCTCCGCCCCACGTTCCCTCAGAGTATACCGTGGCTAATGATAGAGTTGGATATTCATGGGTTAAATAGATTCATGACCGTACCCAATATAAACAACTGGTTAATGACAATATTAACCAATTATACGTTGATTACATAATAATTTGACTTTTATTACGCGGCCTAGTATCCATAGAAGAAGTTTCTTTAAAATAATTGCAATAATTTAAGCTTTTTTCGTGTGTATGCCTAAATAACTAAGAAATTCGGTCTTTTGGCTAAGATCAAAGCGTAGTATCTTGTATATAGCGGATATACCTAATTCTTAAATTAATTCAATTAATTAAAGTTGTTTTGCCGACCGTAACCGTCGAAAAGCGCAGTCAGGTTACCATGAAAGAGTATACCAAATATGGTCGACCAAAGTTGAAAACTGTAGATTCCTATCACAAATCACTAACTTAATTAAAAAATACCTTGACCCATCGTGTACCTTATCACATGCTTATTTTGTCATTGGCTCTTGGACTAATTGCGATTATAACAATTAAACGTTTAACCAAGGCTTAGCTGGAAACCAAGGATTCTATATTTTTATAAGGATAGGAAGTGATGGCACTTTCGCGCCAGTAGGGTCTTCAGGCCGATCCCAGGGAGTATACAAAGGAAGGCCGCCACCAGGGTGGTGAACGTACAAAGGCAGGGTGGCGCTGGTGGTGAACGTAGAAAGGTAGGGTGGTGCTGGTGGTGAACGTACAAAGGCAGGGAACGTAGAGTGGTGAACTAGCAACGCTAGTCCGCCACTGGTGGTGAATTGTAGAAGGCAGCCGCCTTTCTGTGTATTAATGGTTGACGGTCAGCTCTTTACCCACCTCAGGAAAAGAAGGGTTATGATCCTGATTGACAGTCCCCGCTTTTAGTTGGGTGGAGAACTAGTAAAGCTAGGATATCACTGGTGGTGAACGTGTAAAGCTATAGAGAGTGGTGAGTATGAAAAGGTACAGACTGTACCCTGATAAAATGGAAGTCTTATAAAAGGCAGCAGCCTTTCTCGGTATTAATGATAGAAGGTCCTACAGAAGAGTTTTAATCCTGATTGTCAGTCCCCGATTTTTCACCACCCAAATGAAACGTGTACGTTTCTCGGATACTATTGTATACGTTCTACCGTACGAAGACCGTGTAAATTACGAATTAAGAAATAAACATCATTTTAATATGCAAATTAGATTTAAATTTGAACCGCTGATTTCCCCGGTATTATTTTCCTAGTGAGGGTTCCCTATCCGAAATACTTCATGTACCCAAAATTGGACCGCAAGTTTCTTCTTTTTAGAGGAATCTATATGGAAGTTTAACATTAGAATAAAGCTGATAAGTCCAGTTTAGGGTACTTTTGGTCTGAAATAGGGTACATAGGGCCGGTAATGGTGACTTTGGTCGCTTTTAGGGTACTTTTGGTCCATTTTGGTCCATTTTTGGTTACATCAGAAAATCAGTTGGAAAACGAAGAGCCGTAATTTTACCACTCCTCCACCCCAATATATATAATTCCAAGCAATGCTTTTTCTCTGTTACTATGATCTTCCAATCCTCTCTATAAATTAGTGGATACAAGGTTATATCAAATTAATGTAAAAAAATGGATTGAAGGTGTGGAATAAGCAAACGTTATCTGAAACACTCCGGTAAAACGGTATATATTATTCCTTGCGAGGATAGAGTTAACTACGATAAAAGAAATAAACATTATTTTAATTTGCAATTTAAGTAAAAATTTGAACCGTTAATTTCCCCGGTATTATTAAAGTGGCAAATGAGTGGTGGTAAATGTTACAACGGTGGTGACGTAAAAATCCATGACGCAATATATTAATATATAGACTATAGTGGATAACCATTAGAATTTGACGAAGTTTCAAGTTAAGAAAAATAAATCGACAAGAACTATGTAAGTATAATTCCTCTAAGTCTCACTCTCTCTTTCTTTAAGGACATAGAAAATATTTTTCAATAATAAATTATCTTATACAGAATGTCCGTTGAACTTTTGTTTACATTATCGTCGGAGAAATTCGTTGAAATTTAAAATTCGAACCTGTGATTTCCCCGGTATTATTGAAGTGGTGTACGGGTGGTGAATGATGATTATAAACGGGTGGTGAAACCAAACTGTGGTGACGTAAAAAACCATGACTCAATATATTCGAGACATTGGAGTAGATGACCATTCGAAATCACAAGAGTCAAGAAGAATACCCGAAACAAGAACTATGTAAGTAAACATTTTATACTTAATTCTAGAGACAATATATTTATTTTACTTTTAAACTATAGGTCTAAAAAATCGATAGTCGTAGACTTCGAATTTGGGACTATGGGTTCACCCCCTACGGCAAATTGAAATAATGTATGAAAACGGCTACCCGAGGATACGAAAGAGTTTTTTTTTCTAAAGGCGAAGAAAAATTTATATTTTTAATGGAAGTATTACACCGCGAAATTATAGACTTAAACGGTGTGAAATGCCCCAAAGTGACTGATCTACTTGAACTAGACGGGCCTATGTTTTCGTGTCTTATAAAACACAATACTATCTTTCTGAGTAAGAAGTTCTCTTGCGCTTAAGAGAAAAGCAATTTATATCCTGAATGGGTTTTTAAAAATATGAAATATGTAAATATGCAATTTGTAGATGATTAAAAAGAAATTATTTCATTATCAAAATATTTTTTTTTATTTTTAAAAATAAACACACACATAATTTACAATCATTTTTTTTACATTTTTTTTTAAATTAAGAAAAACATTTTTATCTTTAAATCCTGATAGCATTTGGAAAATTTTCCAAGGTGGTCCTTGTGATGGACACACCTAGATGTTTCATTATGGCAAAATCTAGGGCGTCCATCAAGTTTCGACGCTCTTCCGTCATCAGATGGCGTACATCCCATTAAGGGAAGATAAGTTAAGTGTTTATATAAAAAAACACATTATTAGAACAAATACGTACGCAAAGCCGTCTGCGTTTAACGCTAAATATCCCTCCGGTTAGATTTCATTTCCAACCACGATGACGACGACGACGACATTGTATCTATCTATTGGTACGAGTTATTAGTAAGTTTTTTAATTTCTTCAAATTTGTTTAGGATTTAGCTATATTATCCCTTTTAATTATGGACTAATCTACTTTTTCGCGTATTTTATCATCCTTCTCACAGTCCATAGGTGGTTTCTTCTAACTTAACTTATCGTATATTCTATTCTCCACCACACTCCCCCCTTTTCGGCTTTCCGTTGCTATATGCAACGCGTTTTGAAATTTTTAATGTTTAGGCTTAGTTTCTCCTTTAGATTTGACAGTCGCCAGCCAGATTTCCCGCACGGTACTGATGAGTTCCAAATAGAACTCTGGCTATTTTATTTAATTTTAATTTATTTTATTACTCGAAGATCTATTTGATCCGAGTTTCGCGTTTTGTGCTCGAAGACCTATTGGTACGAGTTATTAGTAAGTTTTTTAATTTCTTCAAATTTGTTTAGGATTTAGCTATATTATCCCTTTTAATTATGGACTTATCTACTTTTTCGCGTATTTTATCAATCAGGATTAAAACTCTTCTGTAGGACCTTCTATCATTAATACCGAGAAAGGCTGCTGCCTTTTATAAGACTTCCATTTCATCAGGTTACAGTCTGTACCTTTTCATACTCACCACTCTCTATAGCTTTACACGATCACCACCAGTGATATCCTAGCTTTACTAGTTCTCCACCCAACGAAAAGCGGGGACTATCAATCATGATCATAACCCTTCTTTTCCGGATACATTACTACCATTAATACACAGAAAGGCGGCTGCCTTCTACAATTCACCACCAGTGGCGGCCTAACGTTGCTAGCAAGGGCGTATTAAGGGGGGGGGGGGTGCCTATTAAAAATCAGTGAAACTCCCGTCAGCACCCCCCCCCTTGAAATTTTCCCTCATAAACCCCCCCTGAAATAAAATCCTGGATACGTCCTTGGTTGCTAGTTCACCAATCTACGTTCCCTGCCTTTGTACGTTCACCACCAGCGCCACCCTGCCTTTGTACGTTCACCACCCTTGTGGCGGCCTTCCTCTCTGTACTCCCTGGGATCGGACTGAAGACCCTACTCGCGCCGGGAAGAAAACGCGCGACTGCGCTGTAGCTCCTTCCAAAAATTACCCAGCCAAGGTCAAATATCGCTACCGTGAAGGCGCCAAAGCCCATTTCGCCGTTGAGCGATTTGGCCTTGGGAGTGAATAAAAGCGGTAAAAGTGACGTCACTCTTTTGTAAAACTCCACGCTCTTCCCGCCAGGCCATTTATACAGGGGAACCTAGTCACTTCCTATTCTTCTAAAAATATAGAATCCTTGTGGAAACCTAGCTTGTGCCAAGGTTACTAGAGTTTTTGAGCTTGTGCATCAAAGACGGCAATTTTATTTTGCGCAATGAAGCAAGGGCAACGATTTATAAGAGGCCTGTTCAATAATGAAAATATTTTTGGATGTCATAGCACCATCGCCATCTAGTTCTAATTATACACAATAATTTTCTTAAAAATTCGTTTTCTTCACTTTAATTAAATTTAAAAATCATACAATTAAAAATACCCTTCGACAATGTCATACAGAAAGTCCACATGAAATTTCAGCCGTTAAACCTGCACCGTTTTTCTGCTACACGTGGATAAAGAACTTAGCTACTTTCACGAACAATTAAACACTTAAGGGACTTTCAAGAAAGACCTAGTCGATTTGAAATACATGTACGTCATTCAGTCGTAACTTTGGCTTCACAACGAACGGCGACCGAATGACGTATTTTAAATTGACTAGAGGGTCTCTTGAAAGTCCCTTTATAGAAGGACAAACTCACTAATATTCAACCCGCATACACAACTTAATAGGTACTCCCGAAGTATTTTAAATTTTAGTCCTTCTACAAGTTAAATAAGTGAGTCTATGTTAAATTAGGTCGTTAGCTATATATATACACTTTGACGACGGACAAAGTGTATAATTACACTTGGAAAGAAAATAACGATAGACAAAAAACTATCTACGTAGACCACCCAGGGGCCCTACCCTTATATATAGTCCCTTACTCCCTTTTATATTTGCCGACCGCGCTAAAACAAGATTTGACCTTTATAATTAATTATCAGTTAAGTGTAACATGTATCGATGGTGCTGTGGTAGAACGCTCCCCTGTTATTCAGGAGGCAGTAGCGGCGCTAAGGTTTGTTCACAGGTGGGCTAATTATTTTGTGGCCCTTACAACCATGGAGTGTAGCTACACTCCATTTTACAAATTTAGTGACCCCTTATAAATTTTCCAGGAAGCGAGAAGAGCAAGGTCGTTTTCTTGGTGCGGCTCTCGTCGCGTTAACTGGACCCCCTAGGACCTTGTATCCGACCTGGAGGGGACAAGTGCACGCCCGGGGTATTTCCCTAAATTCCCTTTCTTTTCTTTCTATTGTCCATTCAACTTTCTCTCAATTTCCGCTCCCTTCCTCCCGAATCTATCTGTTTATGGTCTACTATCTTATTGAGTAAATAAATTGATTTTGAAAGTTTTTTCCAGAAAAAGTTTTCTTGGCATTAAAACCAATTTCTAGATATAAAGAAAATACATGGCCTCTTAATTATAAATATGTGGCCCTTTTAATATAAATATGTGGCCCCTCTCAGAAATGCAGGGGGGGCTAAAGCCCACTTCAGCCCACCCTTAGCGCCGCTACTGTCAGGAGGGCTCTGGTTCGAATACCGCTCGATACTATGACAATAAGATGTATACCGTAAACATTTGGTGGAAACCCTGTCATTTGGACTCGGTCCGTCTCAAAAGTCAATAAGTTGAAAAGTACACAGTACATACATTGTGAGATTTATCGCGATTTTATGGGCTGTGTGGGATAAAGGGATTTTAAGCGAAAATCATTGTTTTGTGGGATTTTTTATTTCTAGCCTAGTACACACAGTGATGCAGCTCATAAACATAGTTAGACACATAGAATTACACAAATTCGAAATTGTCAAATATTAACTATTAGCTTTTTGTGAATCAAATAGGCGCTTAAATAAAACATTTTCCCAGAAATTGCCAAGAAGTAATATCAGAAATACATGAACCGAAATTATCAGCGGCCTATTCCTGTAACGCTGGCGGCAAGTTCTCTGTTCCCCCCCTTCTACGCCGCGCTAAAATCATCCCTCTCCTCTTAGAAGTTAACTCCCCCTTCTCCCCCATAAGTGTTTGAGTGCTCACCCTCGCGGTTACATTGAGAAACTGTGTCGAAACACGGACTAAATAATTTACTGCCAAAAGTATCGTTATTGGTCAGTGTAAAAACTGTTTCCTGTAAATCTTCTAACGTATTTCACATTTAAAATTTTCTATTTCAATTTCCGAAATGGCGCGTAATGATGTTTCCACGCAATGTAATATCTTTTTAATGAATAAGCCGAAAGTTAAACATAAGTCGGTAGATTGTAACTTAGTTAAAACCGCAGAAAAACCAAAAAAAGTGTCAATTTTAGCGCCTAAGCCTTTGACCAAAACTGCAAATGCGACAACTCAGTGTTATTTATTGCCTTTGAACTTAAACAAAAAGACAACTGTCAATAAATTTACAAATGCTGATCAGCAACCTGATAATATCAGAAATCCATGTATTATACTTTTCTAAGATTTTACAATATGTTAATGTTTCAGATGTTAAGATGTTAAGAAATATTGCTTCATCATGGCCATGGCCTATAGTTGAAATCGTATCATGTCTTAAATTTCTTGCTTCTTTGAAATAACTCACTGTTAGTTCTGCCATTGATTTATTGGTTCTAATTTTAGCCTGGTTTACTTCAGATTTTTCTTCATGTTGTGTTTTAAATATATTTGTCTTTGGACGTCCCCTTTTTTTAGGAACAGCTGGTCTAAATTTTTCTCTTACAGTGTCATATAAATTTAATAGATCTGCTACATCATTCTGTACATTTTCTGATGCTAGTAATAATAAGTACTCCTCTTTTCTTTCAGATATAAACGGCCTGGTTAAGTTTTTTTAAAAATCTATTAAGTTCTCAACTTTTTCCATCTGTGCCAACTTACTGTACTAACACTCTTCTATAACTACTGAACACTAAGCCTAGGTTTACAGACGACGTTTCACAATTTTTCAAAAAGAAAAAGAAACATACAAAGACCCTAGATGGCGACTAACTCTGCCCGTGATGCTCTAAAATTTTGGTACCCCCACCATGGCTCCCCTATTTCACCCTCCACTGGCGCGCAAAGAAAATGATGTCCGAAAAAAAATCAGTCGCTGATAATTTCGGTTCATGTATTTCTGGTAATATTTCCGACAGCCAGGACTCATAAGTTATTATTTATATAGTGCTTGTTGAAATATTAGAAAGCTGGAAACTTTCTCGAACGTAACATCGGTTTTTTGCTAAGCCTTAACATGCCAAAAGAAATTCCGGGGATGATAATAATAATAATAATATTATCTTAATATACTTAGTTTTAGTAACATTATATATTTAACATTAAAATATATTATCGAAAATTAACATTAGTATGTTCCTTATACACGTGAGCCGACGCGTTTCTTATCTGACGGACATTGTAGAAACCTACAAAATAATCTATGACTTCTATGGCGTGTCTGCAGCGCACTTTTTTGACCTCAAATGGACAGGGCGCAAGGCTCCCACCATTATCAAGAAAAGATGTCTCAGTACGGTTCGGCGTACGTTCTTCACCCAACGCGTTATAAACACGTGGAACTGTCTTCCATCGGACGTTAAAATCAAATCGTCTGTGTTTGCATTTAAGGCCCGTTTCGCTACGTTTAGCGGTTCGGGCTAGTGTTTGTACATCTTGTTTTTGTTTTGTGTTTATCTTTTGTGTGTATATATTGTTTTTATTCCTTATTTTTGTTTTTGTTTTGACTTTGTTCTCACTTTGTTGTAGAGGTGTCAGGGCACAATAAGTGTATAGCTTTCTCTACCTGACGAAATAAAATTTATTATTTGACGCAAAATTCTCATGAGGGCAAAAATGCGTCTCCATTGGCTTCAATATGACTTTGTGGCTAGCCATTCTAACCGTTTAACCGACCGACCGGAAATAGCTCCTTCCCAGATGAATTTGGAGAGGGGAGTAAAAACCAAATATAATATAACCTTGGAGTAGAGAAGTTGACTGGAGGGGAAATTCCCATATCTGTAGCATTGAGTCTCTTCCCCCATCAATTCGGCCTAAGCCCTCCCAGCATGCATTGCGTTTTTGGTAGGGGCCTACGTTTTACCTTACTCTAGCGACGAAAAAGAGAGTTATTTCCAAGGGTGTTGTGAATATTTGATCTTCATTTTATAGAACCAACTTACCAAGGCCGAACAAACCGTTAAAGGTTTGAACTTAGAGATTTGAATGGCAAATTTGTTACAATCAAAATCGTGTTTTAAAGACGGTATTATATAGTTTAGCCATTGACATAGTTAGAATTGTTCATAATGAAAAAGTACTGCTGTTATAAAAATTGCAAAAGTGATTCAATTAATAACTTTAATTTATAAAAGAAAAAAAAACTTGTTAGGCCTTGGTTTATAGTACAATATTAGATAATAGAAATAAATTTACCTTCATTTTTTTTAATAATTTTTGAAAATTTGATATGTGTGATCATGTTGGTAACTTGGTATCCAAAAAAATTTAAACTGAAACAATCCATTATAAAAAGAACTAATACAATCGGAAATAAAACTAAACTACTTCAAGCTTCAAAACTAAAGCATGGCGAATATTTACAATTTTATTTCAATAAAAACCCGAATGAGGGCGACACTAAGGCGCCCCTACCGCGGAGCAAAGGACTCTGGGTAACGTTGAGCTTACAGACTTCCCACCCTCTTTTCCCCTCCAGTCAACTTCTCTACTCCAAGATATAACTACGTACCCTAGATTCGAAATCACAGCGTTTCTCGATAGCCCGTTTTCTCGTGAGGCTTTTACTGAGTTCGCGCCGGAAATCGGAAAAATCGGGCTCCATAGCAGGGTGAGAAATAAGAAATTTCAATAGATAACCCAAAATTATATTACTCACCTTTAGTTTTCTTTCGTTTAGAAATTTTTTTTAGAGCTACAGGCATGATCCATTATTGTTTCTAAACAATATAACGCAAAAATATCTGGTATCTTGAAAACCGAAAGTCAAAAACTACGGCGCAATTTTCACTAAAGCTTTTTAACTAGATGTCGGTAGCCCTGCCAGCAGCGGCTCTCATGGCGGCTCTATGGAGGCAGTTTTTTCCGACTTCCGCTGGGAGCTTTTGGTAAGAGCCTGCATTACGTGCAAGGAGCTTGATTTCGAATCTAGGGTACGTAGTTATATCTTGGTAAAAACCGAGTATCTTTTATTGAAGGGTCCATTGAATATTTTTTTTTTCTAATTTTTTTTTTAATTTTATTGTTTTACCGCGCTAGTCTACGAAACTAAAAACAATTTGGCATGTTTTCCGCTGAGTTTTGGGAGGGGGCGTGGTTAAAAACGTTTTTGGGGTTTGGCTGAAAATTTTGTAACTGGGCTGTGGGATTTTCGGTCCTCAAACAACACTGTAACAAAACACACACAAAAGTGACACAATCGCACGCACACGCACACCCACCCGCCCACAGACTAAATGTATTATTTTAAGTTATTTTGGAAATGTATGCATGGACAAATCTCGAGTGTCATACTTAATGTGTTGTGTTATTTATGATATCAAAAAAACAAGATAAAATAATCTGAAACTGAAACTGAAATTTTTTTCCACCAGAATTAGTTAGAAAAACTATTCCGCCCTTGGTAGGGATTCAGTGGGCAAATGTTTGATATTTTTAGTTTTAATGAAAATAAATATAATTTCACAGTTCATTAGCCTATGTTACACATTACATTAATGTTTTGAATTTTGTTACCATAGCTACCAAATAATGTTCAGTTCGGATCAATAGGAAAATATACTCAAGATGTTTCCTGAAGAAGAAATGGTTTTATTGCAAACCCTGGAAAGTCACACTGATGATGTAAATTGGGTTGATTTTTCTGGGAGAGCAACATTGGTTTCGGGATCTGGAGACAAAACAGGCCGAGTTTGGAAACTGAATAAGAATGGATTGTTTGAAGAAAATGAAGAGTTTCCGCCCCTAACTGCCCATAGATATGGAATGAGTTGTGTAAGATTTTCACCATTTGGAACCGTGATCGCCAGCTGCTCTATCGACGGCTCTATTATTTTATGGAATGTTCAGGTTTAACTCTTTATTTTAATATTAATAGTTAAAGTATTTTTACAGAAATACATGTATTTCTGATTTTTATTAAGGATTTTTTTTCTTAGACGGGAGAACAAGTTGCTCAACTTCAACATCCTACAGAAAGTGCTATAAGAGTGTGCGCATTCTCTCCATCCTCAGCACTTTTAGCCAGTGGCTCGGATGATGAAACTGCAATATTATGGGATCTCAGCACTCGTTCAATTATAAGAATTTTTGAGGGACATGAAGCCATGGTCACTTGCTGTGTTTTTTCACCAGATAGTGGGTTAGAAATTGGAACTATCTTTATGGTGTCATGTGGTATCTTCGCTAACTCTGGCATTACTATCATGCAGCTATCTCATGACAGCATCAACTGCCGGAGATCTTAAACTATGGGATGCAAGATATGGACATGGAAAATGTCTTGCTACTCAAGCAGAAGCTCACGATTTGGGAGTCTTAGGTTGTGACTTCAGCTCCCAAAGTGAAACTTGCGGTAATTATCTCAATATTTTTAACTATAGTTATATTATAATATATATTTGAGATATGGTTTGCTCTATAATTATAAAATTTCAGCCGGAGCTATCAATATGACTACTGTTTATCACTTTGCATCATGTGGAAACGATGATTGTGTTAAAGTATGGCAAATTCGAGCTGGTATGATTTGCACTTTTACACTGCTGCATACGTTGGAAGGGCACACTGGAAATGTGATGTGCTGTTCCTTTTCAAAAGATGGATCTGTTCTTGCATCAGGGTACGTATTAATTTCAAAAATTAGGCTTCCTGGTATGATTTGTTTTAAAATTACCTTTTTAGGTCTGGAGATAAATCTGTGATAATTTGGGATCCAGTAATGACATTTTAATATTTTTAATTTAAATTTGGCTTTGTTTAATGTAAATTATTTACAGTATAGTGGGGTATTATTGCAAAGACTAGGTGTGTTAATTTATTTTATTTCATTTTCTTTACATTATATTAATTTGCTTTTATTTTTTCAGAGCACCACACTCGATACGTGACATGTTGCTGTTTTTCATCAGATGGCCGGCTATTGGCAACAGGTTCCAATGACCGTACAGTTTTGATTTGGTCATTAGATGGTAAACATGTAAAAAATCTGCTACTTAACAATAACGAAGAGGAAGAAGAAACGGAAAATGTTGAAATTGAACCTGAATTAGTGGGTCCGAGTGTAGGAGCCTCTGTAGCTGCTGTTGTTAAATGGCCTGTAGATGAAGTTTGCGAATGGCTAACCAAAATTGGATTATCAAATTATGAAGATGTTTTTCGTGAAAATGAAGTTGATGGTCAGGAACTACTGCATCTAACCCATGAAGCACTGAACAATACTTTAAAAATTGGTAAGTTTATGTTAAACATGTATGTGTGCCTAAGAAAATTTCATTAACTTACTTTAAAAACAAGTACTGTAACTATGGCTGTGCGAGTAGTGGTTTTATGCAATCGAGCCGGGTTTCGAGTATTAATAAATTTTTCATCGGGGAGTCTAGTAATATTTCAATCGAGTCGGGCTTAATTAAAGAACATTTCTCAGGCAGTCACGGCAGGGAGAATTACGAATCCAGTCAGCCCATCACTTGAGGTCCTTGAAAGGGATGTTAGTTTGGTTTTTTCCCCCCAGTTATTCTACCCGTGGGACTGTCTATGACAAAGAGTACCCGACGAGTGGTTGATTACTGGAATATTTTTGGCGAGAAAAACAGTTTGCCGAGTTTTACAGGTGGCTTAGTCGAGTTACCCGATTAAGGCAAATTTCTGTTACTCTAGTTTTAGTATCTGACCTCAAAAATTGTCGGGTACTCGATGCTGATCGAGTACTCACACAGCCCTAACTGTAACTAATCAATATTAAAGCTAAAGTTATTATTTTTTTAAACTCTGGTAACAATGTGTGCCTGATGCATATTAAAATTTTTCTTTCTTGTAGAGGCCATGGGGCATAGGAACAAAATTTTACGTGGTGTTCAAAGTCTAAAAAATCCATTATGGCAACATCAAGCCTTATTTGATGACGAAGGAGACATTCCAGAAGAATTTTACTGCCCAATTACTCATGAAATTATGAGAGATCCTGTTATAGCTGCTGGTGAGATATTTTCTACGTTAATGTCTTTAATAATTTCCAAATTCATTGGCAAAATTGTTTTATTTGTTTAGATGGGTATACTTACGAACGAGCCGCTATCATGGAATGGCTAGAAAGTGGGAAAACTACGAGCCCAATGACAAATGAAGGCTTGCCGCACCCGCACGTAGTTTTAAATAGAGCCTTGCTTACACTAATTGGGAAATTCAGGGTCTGAATTCTAATTTTAACCGTTGCCATTTGAACAAAAAAATAATAGCAAAGCATTTTACATTTGGAGCCTTGTGTTATTTTTTCTTTCCTATAAACTATTTATTCCTCTACTCTGCCAACTATTGTTGGTATTGCTACCAATCAAAAAGAAATATTTTTTCATACTTGACATTCATGTGTTTAAAAGAAAATTAATGGTTTATTTGTAAAAATTTTATAACTCAATTTATTCTAGTCAGTTCAAATCATGCAAAAGCACTGCCAAGTGCCGAATGTTAAAGTTTATTGTTAGATATAGATTTGTTATTCAAATATATCTTGTGTTAAAAGTTATTGGGAGTCACATTTAATGTGTAAGACACTTGAATTTTTAAGCAATGATAGACAAAAATCACTGTTATGGTCTTAAATATTGACCACCTAATAATAAAGATTGCAATAGTGCAAATGTATTTGTTTGAAAGATTTTTTATCTAATTCTCTTTTGATGAAAATAACACTCTAATTTTTTTGTTTAAAATGTTGAAAGGTATTGTCTCTAATGTGACAACCCTGCCCCCTCTTGGCTCCAGTGACCATGTTATTCTTTGTTTTTCCTTTGCCCTTGCTTGTGACTCTCCCATTTTTCGCCCTAAGCCCAATTTTTTTAATGATGATTACTCTTCACTTAATGCATTTTTCTCAAAAATTGACTGGTCACTCGTGATATCCAGTAGTTCTTTAACAGACTCTTGGACCTCTTTTCTCTCTATTCTCCAAGCTGGAATTTGCTCCTTTATCCCAGCTACCAGTCCCAATCGTAGGCCCTTTCTCCCACGCCGTACTGCCTTAAGCCGTAGAACTAAAACCCAAGCGTGGCATCGCTTATCTCTATCAAGAAAAACGCTTAGCTACCCTTCACGTTATCTCTCGTCACCTTGATATTTATTGAAAAGCCCGCAATGGTCATTCAAATCATTTGCGCACACTAAGACGGAAGTCTGAGGCTACTCTGTCCAAACTCATCACCAGTAACCCCAAGTCATTTTACTCCCACATAAATAAATTCCACGTGACACTTTATAAACTTTTTGATGTCCAAAAACCTGATGGTTCCTTTAGTTACTCCTAAGGAGGCTGCTAATGTTTTTAATAACTACTTCGCCTCAGCAGTCCAAACCCAACCGTTCGTCCCTAGCCCCCCTCCCATTTCCCTGCCCGTCACTTTCGATAAATTTAGTTGCGAGCCGTCGGATATCCTTTATCTATTAAACAAACTCAAAACTGATAAATCCCCCGGCTCTGATGCTGTCCATCCTCTGCTACTTCGCAACTGTGCTGAGTCTCTCGCTTTCCCCCTTTACCTACTTATCTCTCTTTCCTTCTCGTGTTGTACCCTGCCCCCTTCCTGGAAGGAGGCCAATGTGACGCTTATTCACAAAAAAGGTTCACGTTCTCTTCCCTCTAACTTTCGCCCTATTAGTGTTCTGAACCATGTCCCTAAACTCTCTGAATCTCTAGCCCACGACCAGTTAAGTAGTTTTTGCACTCCTCCAACTTTTTTTCCACTGCCCAACATGGCTTTCTCCCGAAACGCTCTTGCCTTACCAACCTCTTGTCCGCCACTAATCATTGGTCGAGCTGGCTGGACCAAGGCTTTAGCGTTGATGTTATTTTTCTGAACTTCGCCAAAGCCTTTGATTCCCTCCCCCACCCTGCTATTCTCTCCGCTCTTCGCGATGCTGGTGTTTGTGGCGACGCGCTTGCTTGGCTCAGTTCCTACCTCTCCCACCGCAAACAGCGCGTTGTTGTTCATGGTGAGGCATCTGACTGGTCCGAAGTTCTATCCGGGGTCCCTCAGGGATCTATTTTTGCGCCCCTTTTCTTCACTGTTTTAATTAACTCTCTCCCTGATGCTATTCGTGAGGCCTTTACTGCACTCTTTGCTGATGACACCAAACTTTACCTTTGTATTAAAACTACTGCTGATTGCCTTAGGCTACAGTCAGATATAGTCGCCGTAGTTTCCTGGGCTTCTTCTAAGGGTCTCTCTTTCAACTCTGACAAATGTTCTGTCCTACACCTTGGTAAAAAAAACCCCCAACCATATCTACACCATTGACGACGTCCCAATTAAAACCACGTTATCCGAACGGGACCTTGGTGTATTGGTCGATCCTGCTTTAAAATTCTCTAGCCATGTCAATAAAGTATCTAAAATATTCGCTCAACCACTGGTATTATCCGACGCAACCTCCTTTTTCGTTCCCCCAAAATAATTCAAACTCTCTACAAATCCCTTATTCTTCCCCACTTAGACTATTGCTCTCCAATCTGGTAACCCTCCCTTTTATCTGACATCACTGCCCTCCAAAATGCTCAAAATTCTTTCACTAAACTCTCTCACAAATTTTTTCGTCATCCTGCCCCCACCCGCTTACGCCTTCTTCATATTGACCCTGTCCACCTTCGGCATCGCGTTAACAACCTCTGCTTACTCTATGATTTTTTCCATAATAATTTAACCCTGAACCTTTCCGATTTTCTCCATAAATATCTCCTCTACTCGTGGTCACTCCCTAAAATTAGCTAAACCAAGGGTTTCCTCTGCCCAGCGCCAAAACCATTTCTCTTCCGGGGTCATTAACGACTGGAATTCTCTCCGACAGGACGTAGTTTTAATTCCCAATCACCACACATTTCGCCGCCATGTAATAATCAGCTAGGCTAATACCCAAGGCATCACCTTAGGCCTAAGTCATCAAGCGACTTTTGAAGCCTTTATTTTAGGTGGCCGGGTTACAACCTTGGTTACAATGCGTAGGAGGGTGGTGGCATGGATTAAATAACCTTATTTAATCCATGGTGGTGGCAAGCCCTGGCTACGTAACAAATGTCTACATTAATTTAAATTCCTTTTCACTAGTCATAAGTTTTATTTTCTCAAATTATCCTTATCATATTACTCAACCTTCAAAAAAATTTAATATATATATTTTTTTAAATGTTCGATTTATTACTCATTCCTTCGATGCTCCAAGAGAACTTAGAGAAGCCCACTATGTGGCTTATGGTCCAGGAGCAATTTGTATAAATAAATATTTGGGACTATCTTAGTTCCAGATGATAGAAAGGGATATAGTTCAATATTCGTGGTAAAAATGAATACATTCATGTCATCTATAGGTGTACAAATTTCATTGGACGAGCTTTTGCGCAGAGCGTTTTACGGGCGGGGGAGAAGACGATAGTTGATTTTATAAAATAACAAGTGGTCTTGCCCAAATTGTTAAAACGTTGCTCTTACGTCACAAGACCCAGCTTTATTAGTACGTTCTTCGCACGAGCGATTTGCACGTGCCCTAGAAAAACCTATATTCCTCGCGAGTGTAGCACGCGCTCGTATACTTGTCAAAGTAAGAGACTGTGACGTAAGAGCAACATTGAAACAAGAAGGCCACGTTACTTTATAAAAAGAACTATTAATTTTCATAATTTTCCTCTTCCGACGGCAGCAGGCGCTAAAGCGTCTAACCAGAAGTATATAAATGAAACAAGAAGTGTACTATTTAGCTTAATTATTAGCCTTCCCCGTGCATTCCATGAAATTTTGGAAGGAGACGTTAGAGGTCACCAATGAGAATAGAGGTTAGAAAAAGTAGTGTTCCGAGGTCAGTAAACACGTATAATGGCGTCACCCGGTTTTTAATTTTTTTTTAATAATTTTAAAAGTCGTGTTACTTAATTTTAATAACGATTTATATTTTAAAGGTTTTTATTGTCACGGTGTTTTATTTTGAATTGAATTTAACCCGCTATTTAATTCGAACTAATCTCTAAGCCTTGTGGGTACCGTGGTAGTTTATAACCGGTTGAAACTAGTTGTTAGTTATTATGAAAATTACGTCATAATTAATTCTGCCATTAAGACTCGACGATTTAAAATGCCACGTAAAAACAATCCAACACAACTTCTGTTACTTCCAAAAAACCAATCTAATTTATTTATTAAACCACGATGAAGATCATCGACATCAGTTGTAAAAAATTCATCATCATAATTTACTAACGTAAGTCTACAGGAAATGCTGGGCCTAATTTGGGTTGGCCAACCATATTTCCCTAATAATATACATACAAATATTACTATTATTTTAATATCTTGACAAATAAATATAAATAAGAAAAAATAACCGTTACATAGTTTTACATACCTTTTTCCAAGTTCTAATATATCTCCAAAGCATACTACGACTTTTCTAAATTCCGGGGTCTGCTAAAAAACAAGACGTACGACGGTCAGAATACACACAATCCTTCTAATGTGTTAAGTTTGTTTGAGCTATTCACAGCAACCTGCAACGCCGGTATCACAACCAAAATATATCCACGGTCACACATATATACAAATTTACACTTATTTGTTACTTCTAGTCATACTTTGAAAGCATCGAAGATTCCTTCGATCAGTGTCACTCTTATTTTTTACTTCTGATCACACTTATTTGTTACTACTAGTCAGCCGTTGAGTGTCACACTTATTTCTTCTAGTATCTTATTAGTTACTTCTGATCACACTTATTTTTTCTAGTAACTTATTAGTTACTTCTGATCACATTTATTAGTTACTTTTGATCACACTTATTTGTTACTTCTGGTCATACGCCGAAGACTAGGCCGATCAGTGTCATACTTAATTGTTACTTCTGCTCATACGTTGAAAGCGCGGCCCACTCTGAACGGCCTTGAAATACGCCAGAGGGAAACGGGCGCGTAGACCTCTATAAACACGCGGATTTACAATGTTGGAAATTGCGGTGGTCCGTATACGCTGCCCAAAAAACCTTACTTGGAATTAAATTTAAGAAACGTATTTGCAATTCTAGGTTAAGTGTAAACCACAGCATACCTCTTCAACGGTTAGGGCTAGACGTGTCAATGATATCTCGTTCGGATGTACAGACATTACCATTGATAGCCTTTCATAAAGTTTTCAAATCGGAGCCCAAGAAGTTGGGAATTTGCCCAATTTACTATTTTCGGTGATTTCCTTTATGTGTAGATATTTTGTTTAAAATTAAGTCCGATAACGTTAAAAAAAATATTATTATTATTATTATTCAGCGGACCTACAACTTCGGTTATATCAGTAAATATTAAATTTAAGTATAGTTTTCAGGGTGATTTACGGGACCCCAATTTTGGTGGTTTAATATTTTCGCCTAAAAATCTACATATTTAAGTCCAATTTTCATGAGAGTTATATTTTTGAATAGCTGTGGTTTACACTTAACCTAGAATTGCAAATACGTTCCTTAAATTTAATTCTAAGTAAGGTTTTTTGGGCAGCGTATACGGACCCCCGCAATTTCCAACATTGTAAATCCGCGTGTTTATAGAGGTCTACGCGCCCGTTTCCCTCTGGCGTTTTTCAAGGCCGTTCACAGTGGGCCGCGCTTTCAACGTATGAGCAGAAGTAACAATTAAGTATGACACTGATCGGCCTAGTCTTCGGCGTATGACCAGAAGTAACAAATAAGTGTGATCAAAAGTAACTAATAAATGTGATCAGAAGTAACTAATAAGTTACTAGAAAAAATAAGTGTGATCAGAAGTAACTAATAAGTTACTAGAAGAAATAAGTGTGACACTCAACGGCTGACTAGTAGTAACAAATAAGTGTGATCAGAAGTAAAAAATAAAAGTGACACTGATCGAAGAAATTTTCGATGCTTTCAAAGTATGACTAGAAGTAACAAATAAGTGTAAATATGTTTATATGTGTGACCGTGGATATATTTTGGTTGCGATACCGGCGTTGCAGGTTGCTGTGAATAGCTCAAACAAACTTAACACATTAGAAGGATTGTGTGTATTCCGACCGTCGTACGTCTTGTTTTCCACGGGCCCCGCAGAGGTGTGCAAACGGGGAAATTGCTCCACCCCCCTTTCTTTAGCCATATCTCTTTACTCCCCCCCCCGAATTGGGCCTTGCCCTGTTGTTTTTTCTGTTGAACTTTTTGGGGAGTGCAGTGACGAAGAAGAGTGATCCAGTTACTTGAAATGTGTGTTACATCAATTTCGGGAAACTTATATCCCTATTCCTACTAAGCTTTAGCTATAGCTCGTCCATTTATCGGATCGTTGAGTGTGTAAATGTTGTATATTTCATCGGGCGAGTTCGCTATATGACTTGAAATTATTTCTGCCGGCGTCCATGCTCTCAGTAGCGTAGGGGGTGGACTTGCCCCTTGGTCCACCCATCTGGCTATGCCACTGCATGCTCCTCTCTATTTGAACTCTGTTTGAACCCAAAAACCAACCTTTTTCTATTTGACTAGGCAAAAACCTAACTTTTCGCCCTACCACCCTAAGACCAAGCACTTAATTACACACGTTCCTGAATTCCATATGTGACAATTCACAACGTAACTTAAACCAAAAAATAAATAAAAATGCCATAGCACCCACTTAAAGGAAGTAATAACTGGACCATGATTATCCAAATTATAGTTCGACTATTCAAATTTGTTTAATGCTGGGAAAATGTTGTCAATTCAAATACTAACGATGTTTATATGAAAGACTATGTTGGGGCCAAACAAAATGAACAGGGGTGGGGCAACCCCTTCTCTGCTGAGCGGCCTGACACGGAGTCACAGAGTGGACAAGAGATTCGTTATGCAAGGTTACAAGGTAGTCGTTTTGGTACGGTTCTACCTCTATAGATCGCCGTAAAACGAAATAGAGGCTACGCGGCAGTGGCGGACTGGGTCTAAAAATGTGGACTGCCAGGGGTCAAAGGGGGCCCACCCAAAACCAGAGGCGTAGACAGGGGGGAGACACCCTCCGAAAAAGGAACATTCCCCTCTGAAATATTGTTTTATGTTAATAATTTTTTCGCTTTAATTATTTTTACTCAATTGTGTGCGAACTACGCTACTGCCGAAAACTAGAAGGATAAATGCTGAAATATTTTTAATCAAGGAATACCACTGAGCATGCCTCAGGCTGGAATCAAACCAGCGACCTGTGGGTTGCGGTCCCAACGCTTCTTCCAGTTGGACTACCTAAGCCCACAATAAAGGTGTTCCCTTGTTTCGCGTAAAATAGATCCCGATTTTTTATTAAGCCATAGCATTTTATAAATCACCTAGTAGTAACAGTTCCTTTCAATTGGAATACTCTTTGAAACGGCAACTCATAGGTCGCTGGTTCGTCGCCATTTATAGCGATATAATGTTTTTAATAATTACAGATAACATATTAAAGGCAATATACAGTCGATACTAAATGTAAACGTAATTATACAGATTGTTATTATTAGTTTATATTTTAGACAAATGCTAGCTTTTTAAATAGGTATACGGTGCCGAAATTTTACTTATTAACCGGTTGTTTAAAAGCATGTTTCATGTTCCACTATATTTTGAGTAATCGTTGGAATACACTAGATGACTGTGCGAATCTGTCCATAATTGCTTTTACATCCAATTCATCTAACAATTACAAATACTCGGGCTTAGCCAAACTTCTAAAAATGTGTTAAAAATGGTTAAAATTGTTTTGAAACTGAATCCACGCTGAACCGCCAGCGCCTCGGCACCCCGACGATGTCATTGGAACTTTTTTTTTAAATAAAATATTAAGTTTTAGTTTTATTCAGTAAAAATAGAATTTAATATTGAAAGTTTTGGAACTTCTATTATACTTTGAAGCTACTATAATGTTGACATATGGTTGAAGGTTTAAGGTGTCCCACTGACCAAATTTATCATGGGGCCCACCTGCCATCGGGCAGGCCCAGTCTATGGCCAGTCCGTCACTGCTACGCGGTACCTTATCTCGACTTACTCGAATTCGTTTTTTAGTGTTTTTGAGTATTTCATATTTCATTTATATTATAAATATTAAAAAAAGAATCAATATAGTTTCAAAGTTATTGATTGTTTTCATTTAAAAAAAACATGCCGTAAAACTGTTATTACATTTAAATAAGCTTAATGTTTTTTTTTCAAATAATTTATTCTTTGAACTAGCGTATTGACGTGGGATCTTTCGGGGCCCCCTGACCCTCGGGGGCCCCTAGGCAAGTGCCTAGTGTGCCTAATTCTTAATCCGGCACTGGAAAAACCCTAATCCCCAGGACGCTCTCTATTCAAAGTAGTGACTGGTACGATGCTTTACGCTTCGACTTCAGCTCCGCTGGGATTTCCCTTCCTTTAAGCGTTGCAACGGTTTAAGTCGTATTAAAGAAATCCAGTCTCTCACTTTATGCCCCCTTTTGTAGAATTCCTAGAAACTAAGCTTATGTTTATTGTGTTGGTATCACTGAGGCGAACAGGTGGTTTTTTTGCTGCTTTCCTTGCACGACGGACTTCCCTGTCCCGGGCCAGTCTTTTGTCATATACTCTATATCAATGTTAACAGAGTACACTACCAAAAGCAGAAACCACAGAGTTCGCTGCCTTTGTTTGTGTACTCAAGTAATTTGATTAACGGCTACACTGTACGTGAGACTAATACACACAAATCCTTAGGATTGTGTGTAAAAACCATCCATCGACCAATCGCCTTTCGTTCGAGGAATTGTTTTTGGCTCATCGCCACTAATTTTCTAATTGGCCGATGAAGTCATGTGATCGTTGTAGCCGCGTTACCGAACTATTTCCATCCGCGCGAAAGGGGGAAGGCAAACGAAATTACATGGCGCAAGAAAATTCTAAGTAGTACACTTCTTGTGTCATTTATATACTTCTTGTCTAACCAATGAAAACTGTACACGCATTTTGACAACTTGCGTTCTCCTTGTGTGGGAATGTGGGATGCTGCGTTTGTTGCTCCTAGAATGATGTCAATGAATTTAAGTGTGATTTGTAATTAACAATGAGGTAGAATAGAAAAGGGCGTGTCTTAAAGCGGGAAAACTCACGAGAAAAACTCGCGCGCCTGGCTACCCTCATTCGACGAAAACTCGTCATTAAGCCTAGTCATGGTTATTATATTATTAGCTTACCTGATTATCTCTTTTATAACCATACAAATGCCTGAAATTAGGTATCACTACACTTCTTTCGCGAAGAACATTATAATTACTTTAAAATATTAAGTACGATAACAAATTGAGGTTTTTAAATCCATTGTTTTATAAGCCTATTTTGCGTCAAACCTCGAGCCAATGAATTAGAAATGTCGTGTTACGTCGTAAGCTTGTTTTCCACTAGCGCGCGTCATAATGTTATTTTCTTTACGCGCGTAAAAACTTTTGAACGTTTCAAAGCTGAGAAACGTGTCGTTGCGCGCGCCAGTGGAAAACAAGCATTACACTTGACATAGTTAAGCCCCGCCTTTTTCTCGACGCGCTTTCGTATCACCGTCCCAATGGAACCTTAAGATTGTTTTCCACTAGCGCGCGTCATAATGTTATTTTCTTTACGCGCGTAAAAACGTTTGAACGTTTCAAAGCTGAGAAAAGCGTCGTTGCGCGCGCTAGTGGAAAACAAGCTTTAGACATTCCAAGTGTATACCTCTATAGTTTCCCGGTTTTACCTAGAACGTATATTTGTATAAGAACGTTGAACGATCAAATTGGCGCCTGGTGCCCTGATGCAATCGGTTACAGAATAACTCCGCCCTAAAAACCGCGTCCGGCGCGCGCTAAAGGATAAAACCGTTTCTAGTTCAAGCCAGAGCTCCTATATAGTTGCGCTAAGGTGGTTCAAGCGCGCGCGGCACGCGGATTTTAGGGCGGAGTAATTCGGAAACCAATAGGTGTTTCTATAAAATAAATCAATTAAAAAATTCAATGTATAATTTTTTTTTCCCGCGTCACGAGCTTAAGCTTTTTAGTGCTTTATTTACACGCGCGTTTCGCACGTCGACTTCAAATACCAAAATCTTTATCGACTCGAGCGCGCGCTCTCTATCTTCAATAACTTTAGCTAGTGACGTAGAAAAAAACATTTACATGTGACCTAACGTATTTTATAGAAACACCTATTGACGGCTTTTAAAATTCATTTTGCACGTGAAAATACCTCTACATGTTATGGTCAAAAAAGCACGCAAAGAAGGCAAGACATGTACCTGTAGTGTCGCGCGCTAAAACGTCATTTCAAAATCCGTCAATTTAATCACATAGAAATCTCATAGGTAACTAGAATGCTGCCGTGTTAATGGACCAAACGCCGTGGCAGACGATAGCCAGATCTCAGCCAATCAGAGCTCAAAGAGTGGTTCTGCCAAGAATTTAATATCACCAGAGAGAATGACGTCTCCTAGCTCCCGCGATAGTTACGCCAACTTACGCGGCTTGGCGGAACCACTTTACGCCCCATAGAAATCTCATAGGTAACTAGAATGCTGCCGCCTACGGCTGAGCTGTGCGCCAGTTCGCCTTGAACCTTCAGCCAATGAGAGGCCGTAGAGTGGTTCCGCAAAGGAGGATAATAATCCTCTTTGGATCCGCTACTATAGCGGGAGATAGGTGACGTCATTCTCTCTGGTGACATTAAATTCTTGGCAGAACCACTCTTTGAGCTCTGATTGGCTGAGATCTGGCTATCGTCTGCCACGGCGTTTGGCCCATTTGCCAGTTACACGCATAGGTATAGGAAACGTATATAAAGGTCTAGATAAAATATTTCAAAGGGAGTGAATATGGAGGTGACAGCTAGCAGAAACGCGTAATTTCTGCAGGCTATCCTTATAAGACGCTATCTATCGGTAAGAAAGCTCGTGCTATCGTCGCGAAAACCATTGTCTCCTGCTTAAAAATTATACTAAAAGTCACCAACAGATGGTGTCTAAAGAATACAGCCTGCGGAAAGGTCAAGCACTTAGTACTAAAATGCTAAGAGAGCTCGCGCTCTTGGTCACGTGCCTTCATCAGTGTCTGCTTGGTGTCAATTCCGTATTTTATGTTAGGTTAAGGGCCCGTTGCAAAAGTCTGCTTGGCTAGAATGTTACGTCATAATTCTAGCCAAAATAGGCGTGTTTAGCCGATTGGCGATTCTAGCTGAGAAACGCGTTGCAAAAGTATAATTTTCAACTCGGCTAGCGATAAATATTTCTAGCCGATTGGCGACTGGTCTAACCCACTCGCCAATCGGTTAGAACGGGGAAAATGGCGAAATATTTATCAATACTTTATTTAGGCGGGTTTTTTAATCGCGAAAACGAAGCTAGAGTACCTGTTTTAAGACGTAGAAGAGTGCAACATATACGCCAAAATCCATTGGAATTGGATGAAAAAGAGTTTTTAGAGTATTACCGACTACCAAAAAGAAGGGTTGTATACTATTAGACCGAATCCCGTTTGACCGAATCCCGTTTGACCGAATCCCATTGAACCGAAAAGAATTTTCGTTTATAGCCCAACATGGCGGGATTCAGTTGAATGGGAAATTTAAATCTGGTTCGTTTTCACTTCGGGTAGGTTAGTTCAGGTTGGGTTAGGTTAGGTTAGGTTGGGTTGGGTTGGGTTAGGTTAGGTTAGGTTAGTTCAGGTTGGGTTGGGTTGGGTTGGGTTGGGTTAGGTTAGGTTAGGTTAGGTTGGGTTGGGTTGGGTTAGGTTAGGTTAGGTTAGGTTAGTTCAGGTTGGGTTGGGTTGGGTTAGGTTAGGTTAGATTAGGTTGGGTTGGGTTAGGTTAGGTTAGGTTAGGTTAGTTCAGGTTGGGTTGGGTTGGGTTAGGTTAGGTTAGATTAGGTTCGGTTGGGTTAGGTTAGATATGGTAGGCAACTATTTCACGTCGAGTCTTATCAAGGTTATTTTCCAAAATTAAACCCGGAAAATATCAAATTTCAAGGGAAAAAGGTCTAAAAATACACGTCGGTACGAAATAATAAATATTTAAGACATAGTTTAGTCCAAATTAGATATACTATCGTCACGTAACCTACGATATATAAATATGTATCACTAACGGTATATTGAATGAAAACCGCGCAAAACGCGGTTTTCGGTCGATTGGAATTCGATTGAATGGTACATTCGGACGAATGGGATTTCGGTACAATGGTCTACAATAAAAAAGAAGTTATGGAATGAACTACGACTTGATCTTGAAGCAAGTGGCGGCTCTGGTCTAACTGGTTTTTCTGAAGGTAGATGTCGCCAGCATAGAAATTAAAACAAGTTGAGTAAGAATCAAAGTTTGCTCGGGAAGGTGTGTCTTATAAGGAGCATATTTTACGATTGGTTGAAAATGATGTCATTTTACAAAGACTTAATAAGTTTTAACTAACATACTATTTCTAAGGCAAATGCCCTACAAGCTACAGTCCATCATTTTATAACGTATTTGTGTATTCGTGATGAGGCTGTAGACCTATGCTGTAGACGCTTTTAACAGTGTAACTGTCATTTTGTACTCGGTTCAGTCTTACGCCTAAGCCTGTATCTAAAACCATTATTTATCGATCAGTATAAAGTAGTGTTTATAGCTTTCGACTGTGAAATATGGAGAAAAGTAAGACTGTTTTACAATTATGATTGCTTTATTATTTTAATAGTAATTAATTTCGATTTAGATGCCAAACATAAAATTACCTGCAATGAAGAATCATTTAGGCTCTTTCAGTTGGAAAGAAAGAAGAGAGGTATGGCCATTGATCCATTCATTGACCTTCTTATCCGTAAATTGTAAGTGGGAATGAATCCTTGATTTTGGCTCCTTACAATTTACTCATTATTTTGATTATTTTTATTAGAAATGAGCCTCAAAACAGTGCAACTGCGAGTATTGCGCCACCAATTTCAACACGCCATTCTGTGTACGTTCAAGCTGTACCAGTCACAGTTGATTTATCAATTCAAACAGAGAGTCGGAAGGAGTCTGCGACAACACAGACACCAATTAAGTATGCAACAGATGGAGCAGCCAAAAGGTGCTTTAAAATTGAAGTCCCGCCATCTGTTGCACGAAGACGAAGGACGATGGCGCCACCGTCATTCGTTGACGGACGAGTTTCTTATGATTTTAGAACGCGAAAGATCCACGTGCGAGAGAAGACGTTTTTCTTTTTGAAGGTTTTTCGAAGAGCTAGTGACCGGTTAATGCTGAAGATTGATTGGGCTAGTGAAAGTAACGGAGCAAGTAAAATGGAGTTCCTTGTAAGAGTTTTTCTTCCTTATCTTTAATTATAATTTCAAGCCAGTGTATTCCTATTGTTATTGTATTATTTTATTTCAAATTACCAACGGTAATTAAAACATTGTTTTATGCTAAACAAATTGGTGTTTAATTCCTTCTACGGAAACCGATAGGCTGATTCCCAGTCGAGCATATTGTAACGACGGTGCTCGCCTTGAAATAGATAAAATTAAAAGCAATTGGGAGCCCCGTCTGTTATACTGGTGCCGTGACCAGGATTGTCCTTGTAGTTTACAAGAATCTTGGTGGTTACTGAAGTACGAAGGTGCTTCGATTGTGGTTAATTAATCGGATCGGTTTCTGTGGGGAGGAACGCCGTAGGCGAGTTAGGCCTACTTTTCGGGCATCATGGCTGAATTTAACCCTCAGATTTTCGCCGCCATGATGGCACAGGCATTCGCCGCCGCGCGACCACCCCCCCCGCCCTCCTAAAGAATTAACGTTTAGTGGGAAACCCCATGAAAATTTAAGAGAATTTTTAACAGCCGTCGATGATTTTCGTCGTGTTTATAATGTTGACGATAATACCATTCTTAACTATATGCCCTTAATGTTAAAAGGGGGCGCACTCGCGTGGTACCGACAAATTATTTACCCAGTACATGATCAAACCACGCTCGCCGATTTTATTTACTCTATCCGTGCGCATTATATGCCTGCCGAGACGGAACGTAAACGATTGAATGACTTACGCCAAGCTAGTCAAAAGGACGGAGAACCCGTAACAGATTTTATTACGCATGTTTTTCAATTAAATAACGGGTTGATGAATCCTGAACCCGATAATGAACTTGTCGCTATAATACGGCAAAACGTTAAACCAGAAATGCGAGCCCACCTCCTTGCATTTCCTACAAATAATCTCGCTGCCCTTCGAACCCGCTGCGAATCGTTAGAACAAACCTTTAAGGACATAAAAACCCAATCGCGCACGAATAAATCGGCGAATCCGAATCAGTCGCAAGAAAGCTCTTTTGACTTTCCGCGTTCGCATAATAATTCTCGCTATTCCTCAACGAATTTTAGTTCAGGAACTCGTGGTCACGATTATAGACCCGAATTAAATACTAATAGACTTAATCGACAAGGGTTCTCATCCATTAGACCTAATAATAATAATTTTAGGCCTAATCTCCCAAGAGAGAGCCGTAATAATCCACAACGCAACGTAAACATTGCAAATGCATTCCGAGTAACGACTCAAGGACCGCGTTCCCAAGTACGAAATAAATGTTATAATTGTCAAGGAATCGGACATTTTTCAAGGGATTGCCCTTCACCTCGTTCGGGAAACGAAGGAACGGGCCCTGCCGCGGGAACAACAGGGTCCAGACAGAATACAAATACCGAAGGTTCCCAAAGTCATTAGGAACCTTGCAACGAAAAGGCAAACCACCCGTAGCGATTAATGTCCGTTTCCCTCATGGAGTTTTTGCGGTTCGGTTGGACTCTGGAGCAGATGTCTCGTTCATGAGTCTAACCCAATTTAGAAAACTTCATGGGCAGGACGACCGAGATTCTAATTTGCAACCAACTGACGAAATTGAATGTATAGTATTGGGCGACGGTCGCTACACTTTTACGAAGGGGTCCGAATTAATTGCTTTTGAAATTAATGGCGTGACATTTGAACAAGAGTTTCACATTGTTCCGACACTGTTATGTGATTTTATTTTGGGTCAAGATTTTATGCGACATACGTCCACTGTCCTTAACTTCGGAGATAAGACTTGTCAATTAGGTAATTTAATTGTTCCTTTTGTAAAAGAAGACGTTCTTAATAGGCCTACTCCGACTATGATTGCGAATATCGAACAAGCTGTTCTTAATTCTAAGCTTCCAACGGCTAAGGCTAAAGAAATTCGGGCCTTGTTCTTTAATTACCCTGAAGTATTCAGTAATAAAGAAGGCCGTACGAATTTAGTCTATCACGAAATTAACACGAATGACGAGCGGCCGGTTCACAGTCGTCCTTATAGAGTTAGTGACGATAAAAAAAGAGTTATAGAAGAGCATATCCGCGAGATGTTGCGTGACAAAGTAATTAAACCTTCGACTAGTCCGTGGGCAAGTCCCGTAGTCTTGGTTTATCAGGAAAATAGAGGGAATAAGATTCGGTTCTGCATTGATTATCGAATGCTCAATAAAATCACAGTCAAGGATCCATATCCCCTTCCGCACATCGAAGAGATGTTAACCCGTATGAAAAAAGCAAAATTTATTACAGCGTTAGATCTACGTTCCGGCTACTGGCAAATTGAAATGCACCCGAATAGCATTGCAAAGACCGCATTCGTTACTAGTTCAGGAAAGTATGAATTTAACGTTTTACCCTTCGGGCTTTGTAACGCCCCTAGTACATTCCAACGTCTGGTTGACGAATTATTTCGCGATGGGATGGAATTTGATTTATGTGTATATCTTGACGATATCCTGATCGTCTCTGAGACTTGGGAAGATCATTTACGAGCAGTAGAGTACGCCTTATCCCAATTACGGAATGCTGATCTTACAATAAAAGCGGAGAAATGTCAGTTTGCCCAAGCCGAAGCAAAAATACTAGGACATATAGTAAATGAAACTGGTATCCATGTTGATAAGTCGCGGTTTACTGCAATAGAAAAATTCCCACGACCGCGAAACCTCAAAGACCTGCAACGATTTTTAGGCCTAATGGGATGGCACTCGCGGTTTATCCCTAGCTTTTCGATGATAGCCGAACCCCTTCATCGGCTCAAACGAAAGGACGTCACCTTCAGTTGGGGGCCGGAGCAACAACGCTCGTTCGACCTCCTGAAGGAGTCCCTTTATAAAGCCGGCCCTTTAGCAACGTATAAATCGACGAGTCCGTGCATCGTAACAACCGATGCTAGTGATCTAGGGCTAGGGGCTATGTTATCCCAAAAACAAGACGGCGTTGAAATACCGTTAGCATACGCAAGTCGACTGTTAAATGACGCGGAACGCAAGTATACCACTATGGAAAAGGAATGTCTGGCGATTCATTGGGCAATCAAGAGGTTTCGACCGTATCTTGAGTCCAAGCCATTTCTCGTGATCACTGATCATAAATCTTTACAATGGCTTTTTAATGTTAAGGACCCTAATGCTCGTTTAGTCCGTTGGGCAATGTTTCTTCAGTCATTCAGTTTCCAGATAGTTTATCGAAAGGGGGTCGAAAACGTAGTAGCCGATGCTTTATCTAGACTTCCCATATCCCTAGCCGCTATGGAACTTCGTTCGAATTCGCCTCACAAAGGGGACGATCGGGTGGTGTTACCTCCAGCCCCTCACTCCATGTTTTACGTTTTCACGTTGGCGGACGTGAGTGACGCTCAACAACACGATCCCGAATGTTCCATTCTAATCGATAAATTAAACGTAAACGACCCTCCGACCCTCTCTAAATTTGTTATAGTTAATAATATTCTTTATCGCAAAAGTTGGGGAAACCAACCCCAAAAGATCTATTTACCTGAATGTTTTCGCCGAGACGCTATTCGTCTATTACACGATCATCCCATGTCCGCCCATAGAGGTCGCGATAAGACCATATTAAAGGTGCGGCACCGCTACTTTTGGCCCACCCTGCGTTCCGATGTACAAAAGTACGTACGATGTTGTTTACTCTGCCAACAGCATAAAGCGCGAAACAGGCGTGTGCCTGGCCTCATGCAATCCACCAACCCTGTAGAACCCTTCGACATGATTGGTGTCGATATCATGGGCCCTCTACCCCTTAGTCTTACACAAAATCGATTTTTAATTGTCTTTGTCGATTACTTCACTAAATATGTTGAACTTATTCCCGTCAGGCGAATCACTGCCGACGTGTGTTGCGAAAAATTACGCAATCTCGTACTCCGTTGGGGTGCACCTCGAAAGATTTTTAGTGATCAAGGACGTCAATTCGTTTCTTCACTATGGGAGAATACGTGCAAACTTTTAAAAATTCGGGTGAAACATACAACTGTTTATCATCCTCAATCGAATTTGACGGAACGTCAAAACAGGGTAATCGGCGAGATGATCTCCATGTATGTGGGACATAATCATCGCCTATGGGATGCGCACCTTCCCTTCCTTCAATTCGCCATGAATTCAGCTCCTCACGCGAGTACCGGCCACTCTCCGTTCTATCTCAATACCGGTAGGGAACCTCGACTACCTTGGACGTTGGATACTACTCCTGACCCTGTGTTGGACGAGCGCGATCGCTCGTTCCAAAGGCTAAAGGAGGACATCGAGCGTGCCAAGGAGTTGACCCTCACAGCTCAGGCACATCAACGTAAATATTACGATCTCCGTCGCGACGATCTGGAATTTGACGTGGGTATGCTCGTCTGAGCAGCCACCCACGAACTTTCCCAAGGCGCGTCATATCATGCAGCGAAACTTACGCCTAAATGGGAAGGTCCCCTTCGTATACTTCAGAAACACTCTCCCCTCGTGTATGAATTAGAAGACGCGCTTACGGGTGAGGCTCGAGGAAAACGCAATATCGCTCAGTTGAAACTGTACATCACGGATCAATCGATGGTCTCTATGCTCGAGGACTCCTCGGTGTCTCGAACCGCTTCCACTTCATTAATCTCGCCTGATGAAAGAGGAGAGGAGGGTGTGCCTCTTGACACCCCCTCGACGTCGACGCGACCCGAGTACGTCCCCCCACACGCGTATTCATCGAGATCAGCGCCTGATGTCCCTTCCCCTTCGGAGGTCGACGATGAATCTCATGTACCTCCTGTTGCTCCTCAAGAAGCCCTAGCAGACAATGTTCCTCCGGAACGAGAGCCTGATTCGGACGAACTTGGTGCCGGTGACACTACTTCCCGCGTACGCGAATCACTTCTAGCGGACAGTACAACCCTAACGGACGAACAACGGGAAGCATGGGAGAAACCTCTAAGAGTAGGTTGGGTTCGGGAAATATGTCCGAGAGCAACGGTCCGTGAATCAGGACCGACTCTCGATATTTACTATTATCCCCCCGGCTCCAACAAACGTCTCCGTTCCAAACCGGAGGTTGCTCGCTATTTACATGCCAATAATATACACGATCTAAAGGCTGACAATTTTACATTTAGTCGAATTACCATCTCAAAATCCCCCTGGGAAAGGATTAGGGAAGTAAAAGAGAAAACGGCTAAATAATAATAAAAATTTCTTTCAGACCCGCTGTGCGACGCACAAGGTTCAGATACGACACCGTGACGGACGACTAATCGATTTGCCGTTGGCAATCGATTTAAGCTTCCCCATAAACATAATCACTTCAGCCACAGTGAATTGCATCGGAGCACGAAGATATCCTTCTTCCGATGAAATAGTGTATTACTTCACCGATCGCTTTCCGTCATTTCCAATGACACGACTGATGGGAAGTTTACAAAACCTGGAAATTGTAGTTCAGGGTTCAACTGCCATCTTACCGGAGACCATAATCATCCGGGAGGATGTTGAGCTTTTGACAATCGGCCCTATCGCCCTTGGATCCCTGAGTTTCGGCTATTGTCCTTGCCTCGTGTGCCAATTACAAAACCAAGGATTATATTTCTTTATGGCTCGAAGCACTTATCCTCATCACCGAGCAGCCATTACGACGGTACCTGATGATTCCATGGACCACGATGTCCTGGAATTACGGGACGACGGACTTCAGGAAGATTCTATGTTTCCACTGGAAAACGTTCAGCTCATTCATGCTGATATGAATTCCCAGGCCACTCAAACTGTCGCCGAGGATCCGTTGGATCCGTTTTGGTGCAACAGCCCGAGTGTCGCCTATTCTTCACTTCACAGACCTCTCATACCAAGTCCACCCAGAAGGGAAACCCGAAACGATGAGCAGCCTGAGGTTCCTCTTATCACTTTTGAGGACGACGATGTCACCTTTCCCAATCTTCCGGAAGTCCAGCCGGAGGCCGTTCTACCCGTGCCGTTGGAAGAAGATGTCACGTGGCCTCGATCCGTGAGTTTTCAAGACGACGGAATAGTGTTTGTTTGGCCATCGACTTCGAGCTCACCCGAAGTAATGGAGTTCTGTCCGTATCAACAAGAACAGAATGTATCGGTAGCTACACCAACGAGCTGTTCCCCATCGGAGCCCCTAATAAAGATCGATGATCACACGACAGACTCGACACAAGCTTCTCACTCAGTATTCCAATCAACCGCTTCTTACTTACCAGTTCTACCTCCACCACCAAAACGAGTCCGTTCGGTGGACATAATGGTACCAGGACGGGTTACCATCGACGGGAAGGATCACTCGATCGCCGTCTGTAAAAAGTGCCGCTTTAGAGGACACCTGGCGAGGGCCTGTCCCTTTTCAATTGCAGAACTTCAAGTTCTCAAACATGTGTCCCTAAACCCAAGTAAACCCCCAAAACCGGGGCATATATTATAAATAATAAGCAACGAACTAATAACTCTCGAGGAACTCCATAATTATAAAGTAACCCAATGTTAATTTTTTATATTTCTATCGCTTCGACGAAAACTCCAAAGGGAGGGAGAATGCAACAGATGGAGCAGCCAAAAGGTGCTTTAAAATTGAAGTCCCGCCATCTGTTGCACGAAGACGAAGGACGATGGCGCCACCGTCATTCGTTGACGGACGAGTTTCTTATGATTTTAGAACGCGAAAGATCCACGTGCGAGAGAAGACGTTTTTCTTTTTGAAGGTTTTTCGAAGAGCTAGTGACCGGTTAATACTGAAGATTGATTGGGCTAGTGAAAGTAACGGAGCAAGTAAAATGGAGTTCCTTGTAAGAGTTTTTCTTCCTTATCTTTAATTATAATTTCAAGCCAGTGTATTCCTATTGTTATTGTATTATTTTATTTCAAATTACCAACGGTAATTAAAACATTGTTTTATGCTAAACAAATTGGTGTTTAATTCCTTCTACGGAAACCGATAGGCTGATTCCCAGTCGAGCATATTGTAACGACGGTGCTCGCCTTGAAATAGATAAAATTAAAAGCAATTGGGAGCCCCGTCTGTTATAAGTATTTTAGGGACTTTGGCAGCCAAACTGATCACCAAATTTTTGTGAAGCCAATTCGAACTTATGAACGAAACCCACAACCAAGTAAGTATCTGTATTTCCATTATCATTGTTTTACATATCTGCCACCATGTAACGTAGGGTAAATGATGAAAAAAAAAATACTGTTTTGGACAACAATACAGGGTTTCTTGATAAGCCCTGAGGCCTAATTTTCCTTAGACTAATGGTAATACTAAGTGCAAGTTGTTGTTGTCTAGTGCTTAAAGAGTGCCGCAAGCAATTTTACATTGTTTCGATTCCTCTTCCACTGCTGGCATAAGGTTCAGTGTGATTGGTTACGCAACAAAAAGTTTGCCATAATTATTATTGCAAACTTTTGGTTGTATGCGTGTTCAATCACGTCTATCAATAGTTGACAGATTGTGGGCCCCTCTTGAACAGTCTACTCAGCCTATCCCTTGGCGTTAGAACTGAGTGGTTGTCCGCACTCTCCTACACCTGGAAAATAAGAATAGTAGTCAATAGCTAACTTAAGCATAAGGTGGGGGGGACTTAAGTATTATGATTATTTAAGTGTTTATGTCAAATAATGCTGTCTAAAACTTTAATTTGGTCTTAACGTATTTTAATATGGGAGCAGATGTGTAAAACTATTGCCATGTCATTGTTTTAATTACAAATATCATAGAAAATGTGTCACATATTGCATATGGTTTGGCGATGGAATCGGATCCCGAGGTGACCCCAAATCCGACACCAGAGAAATACCAAGGGCGAAACCTTTTCTCAACACCAGCTTCAAAGACCAAGACTTTGAAAAGTCATTTTAAAAATTTATATTCTCCAATGTACGTAGTACTTTTATATCTTGATAATGCTAGACAGTTGTGAGGGTGTTACTACTTTTAAAAAAAATATAGATATATAAACATATATATATAAACATATATATGTATATAAATTAAACGAATTTTTCACTGAAAAATACGACTTAAATATTTCGTTTCGACAATTGAAAAAATAAAACTAAAAGTAAAAACATTGTATATACAACCATACATTTCATCGGGGGCATGTGCTGCCTGTTCCACCCCCCTGGATACACCACTGGTTATCATTGTTAACGTTTGCAAATATAGAACAACCTTTGTTTCCCTAATATTTTATAATTATAGATTAGATGAGTCTGAGTCAGACAAGGAGTTTGAAGATTTAGCGCATCAGGAATATAAAGATATAAGTGATGACGAAGGTGCAAAAATGACTAGTGAAGTAGAACACGAAATGACTGGTGTTTTGGAAAATTCAGAGTAAGGTTCTTTCAATAACTGTTAAAGGCTGTTAGTTTATTAAATTTTGTATTGAATAATATATGTTAATTTAGTGAGGAAGATAATGATGAAAATATGCTAAATTTCACTCACACGTTCACTGAAGCAAGTGATTTTTCTACTGAGCTAGTAAGAATTATTAATATTTAGCATTTTCTGTAAATCAGTTAACTTATATGGGTCATAATAAGAGGGATGATGAAGAAATGGAGGAGATTGTACCCGAGGTGGAGGAAATTGGATCTGAATTGGAATCTCTTCTAATAGAGCCAACTATAAAAGTACGTTCTTTGTTATTGGCTTTTGTTTGCTTTAGAATAAAAACAACTAAGGTAGAGTAACATATTTATTTAAAAAAAATGCTGTGCTACTTTGACAAAAGATATGACCACTGGCGTAAGTATAGGAATAGGGGCCCAGGGTTGAACTTGACAAAGGGGCCCTCAACCAAAGGCTGAGCACTCCCTGTAATAGGTAGAAAAACCTGTAGCTTTGATTGCAGTAAAGTGGTTACATAACTTAATATAGATTTAACATATACTGAGTAGAAATTTGTTGAATGCGATGAGCCTCTCGACCTATAACCTACCCTAACCTACCCTAACCTAAATGATTTTCACTCACAAGACAAAAAAAATTCTGATATTTAGTATGGAAATGTCTACATATTCATCAGTCACGATAAAAATTCACAATGTGTATAGTTTTAATTGGATGTCCTTTTAGCAAATAAATGTTTCCTACAATTCTTGGAAATATCGTGTTAGTGTGGATAAATCTAAATAGATTGGATTATGTATAATGTATCTAATGACATGTGAAATTGTGGGAATGAATTGAAGTTTGACTTTGTAGAAGGTTGGGTGGCGGAGTGGTTAGCACTTTCGCCTCTAAGCAATAGAAGCTGGGTTCAATCCCAGTTAGTGCCACCATCCTCCTACGCTATATAACAAGGCTACTGGTTAAAAGGCCTTAAAAAAGTGCAAAAAACATATGGAACCATAAGACCATTCCAAACTGGAACACCGTGGGAAAAACCTACAGTTATTTTTGAAGGGGTAGAACGATTTTAGCAATAGCGGACATGGCACTCTGTAGCTTTGGCCATGGCCGCCATTTTCAGGGAATATTATTTGTATAGGAAAAAGCATGGGTGACGTCTTGCAACGTCACAGTGCGATGTTCCTATGGGGTCACTGGAGCTCTTGAGGGGCTCCACACCCGGCGTTCGGAGTCGCGGGGCTCTTGGGGGCGGTCCACACCCGGTTTGCTGGGTCACTGGAGTCCTTGGGGTGTCACGTGCTCGGGGCGCTGGGTCACTGGAACCTCGGGGGTGTTCCATACTTGGCATTCAATATCCTACTGGGGAGGATAGTTGTGGTGGAAGACGAAGTCACTCTAGTCCTCAGCTGTGCGAGGGTGGGAATTAGGGCAGCCCATGGTGTCGCCTTTTGTTGGGCCATGATGAGGGCGTTTGTTTGCCATATGTGAGCCGGTCTTTATGGCTGTCTCACTGGCCGAACGTTTGTTTCGCAAAGTGCATTTTTGTCCGGCATGACTCTTTGTCTTGTGTGCCGCCGTAGTGCCCAGCGGAACGGCAGGGTGCAAATACATAACCTTATGGTATACCGCGTGCCGATTTGAAACTGCCGGATTAGTCGGTAACGCCGTCTTTTTACAATATTCTTCATTGGTAACGAAGGTAGACGTTTTAACTACAAAACTAGTGGGAGAGGCCACCACCGGCGGATTCCGCTATATTTTAGTAACGCCTAGAGCTCGACGTTTGGATAAGAAATAATCACTTAATTTATTTTTATCCGCAAACGAAAATTATCCGAAAAAAGAAACCCGATTATTTTACATGTTAAATTGCCGTGGATAATATCCATGGATAAATAGTTAATGGTAATTTTTATAATTAATCAAAACTTTAGCGGTTAATTTATCTGTTTCGCCGAGCTCTAGTAAAGCCAAAGCTGCGGTTCTAATCGGCGGGCATTCCGCCATTGGAAAAATCGTTTTAATTACCTTCTGATTTCTATGGTCGTTAGTCAGAAGTTCGAAATGAAGTACAACGAAAAAATAATTACCTCCAATGTCCAAGAAAGGTGTCCCCGAACAGTAACCATCCCCGACTCTGAATTGTACTTTGAATGTCCGACCCGTCGACGTACGTTAAAGGGAATATAACCTTTAGTATTTTCGTCGCCCGCTAAAAGTTCCAACATTTGTTGCCTCCTTCGGCTTTAAAATTTCCGGCGCTGCTTTGTTAGTGGTATGTCGCGCCCCAACGGTAATTCCTGAAATTGTTGGGTATTTCATTCAGATCGCGTTGGAGGTTATATTCCCTTTAAGATGAAGTGCTGAAATGTATAAATTTGGATATCTACTTAATCTGGCCCTGTGGTGACTATTCTCACCTACGGGAAAAACCAAGTTAACGTTGACGTAAGGGTACATATTACTGTTGTTTACCTGTCCGTATTATATTTTTACGATTTAGACTGGAACTAATACATTACTAGAAAGTTGTTTTCTAAAAGTGTTTTTTTTTAGGCTACTACAGAACCAATTAAATACAATGTAAAAGACGAGATGGCACTGGTACATCTGCCAACATTACTCGCTTTAGTGAAGACAGCATATGGTGCAAAGTGCAAAGGCTGCTCCGAACCTCTTGAATATAAGACAAGGAATGTTGGAACAGCAGTTGAAGTGAATTATAGGTGCATAGGTCCAGGGAGTAACGCCAAAAGACACAGCAAGGTTTGATTATTTTCGAAAGTATTCAATTTTTAGCCTCTTCCTCTAGTATAGAGGAAAGAGGCTGTTATTTTCTCTCTCTTGAAAATTACGGCGTATTAATTCAGGCGTCATTCGATTTATATTAGCTTTCTCTATCTGCCGATGTCAGTGCTGAGGCGCGGTTTTTAATCAAAGGGGGATATTTTGCCCCCGATCGGAAATTACGGCGTAGATAGTGCTAGTAGGAAGAGGCTACTGTTGTGGCTGTGCCACCTTGTATTATAATATTGTAACGGGTTCGGTCAACCTAACCGTATTCAATTAAGGATGCGACACGATTAGGTTAAACCGTCACAATTTAAGGGTTCGGGCCAGGCAAGTTTTATCTATGAATAATTATGACACGAGTTGAATACATCAGAAAATACGTTTAATGACAATTGAAAATGATACATAATAAACTTACGAGAAAATTCAATCTCCTTTCCTCACTCAAATAACTCGGGGACTCAACAAACGAGTTAACTAAAAATTCAAGAGACTCATCCGTCTCACGTCGCACGTGGGGATCAAAGATAACGAGAGAAGAAAGAAAGACAATTAGCCTTTTCAGTTTACATAGAGCCACGTAGTGGCAAATGCGAGAAGGCGAGAAGCTCATGAACTGCTGGATTTTCGTCAGACGATTTTTCAATAAAGCCTCTGCTTTGCAGACGAAAATCGAGCAGTTCATGAGCTTCTTGCATTTGCCACAACGTGGCTCTATGTAAACTGAGAAGGCTAATTGGTTGACTTCTGCCTTTATAGGCTTTTCGGCCCGGATGCGTTGTCACGTGATAATCGCTGACGTCTCGGCCACGCGACAGAGCGTGTCATCCTGGCGGGCACTAAGAAAGCCAATCGAAATGCTTCTGTAATCGATTCGAACGCCGAATCGATTACAATATCTTAAAGGGAATATAACCTCAGGTATTTGGTGTGGCACACCAACGCTTGCAGCTCTGGCCGCTCTTGCCTTTGGCTTTAAAAATGTTTGGCGCCACTGTACAGGGACATTTGAAAAATTGAAGGGGTCTTCCGTAAAGATTGCTTTGCAGGTTATATTCCCTTTAAGAGAAGTATCCACAGTAGTATGGATATTATCCTTATATTATACGCTTCAAACAATACTTTCGCAGGCTCTGCTATTTCCCAAATTGAATTTGGACGAAAAAAGTGCGGGCTAAATACGCTTACGTTAAATACTAATTTTCTATATTGTTCAGTCAATTTATACAGGGTGTTTCCAAAGGTTATGCAAAATTTGTAAGGAGTTGTAGGGGATGAGCTGAGAATTATGCCGGTTTTTGTCCCATTTTCCTACGATAAGTTAAAAGAGCGCCAGGGACGTCGGTCAGGGAGCCTCAAAGTTTGGCCTACTAGCCCCTGGAAGTAGGCTGCAACAAGCACAAATCAAACAGCAGGGAAATGCGATTTCAGGGGTACGATGAATTCGCAAATTCCTGGTGAAGTGTCCCTCACGCTCTACGTTGTGCTTTTGCAACCATCTTGGAAGTTGACGGCCAAAATCCACAAAAATGATTGAATTGTACATTCTTAAGCCCAGTTCACACAATTGAATTAATTGAGCCACTTCATTGGGTCCAACTAATTGTAAACGAGAGAAATGTATAAAGTAAACCGAAAATTGTAACATTTTTCCCACTTTTTCTATTCACACTATACATTTTTCTTGCTTACAATTAGTTGAATACAATTAAGTGGCGCAATTAATTCAATTGTGTGAACTGGGCTTTATAGTCCTAGAAATTTGGTAATAGTTTTAAACGATTCGGAAGGTCAAATTACATCTAAAAGTCATTTACTTTTAAAAAAAACCACTTGTACCGCGCGCATAATATAATATACCCCCTGAGAATTTTCGGATATGAAAAAATGGAAAGCTCCTCTGAAAGCTCTGATTCTTATAAAATCGGGTTTAAACTCCATTTATGAAACCGAAGTTTATTGTACGTTATAATATGTTATAAAAATTAATTACTCTGCCTCTTCCCTAGAAGTAGACTAGTAGCATAATATGTATCATGCAGCCCGTCCACGTCCAATGTACTAAACGGAACAAAAATGTAATAAACATTAGGGCCCATTGCAATCTGCGAAGGTACTTGTTTCATTTAAATGGTTTAAATTTATGCATTTCTGGTGGATCGACGGGAAATCGTTGGTGAAGGACTTGACCCGCACTGACCCTTTGGCTCCGTCGTATTTGGCGTCTTCCTCTACAGTCTTCCTCTTGGCCGCCGCCCAGGCTAATTCGAAGAAAAAAGACCAAATATTCCGAGCTTGAGAACAGATATTTGTTTCAAACGTTTGCGTCGCAATGTTTCCGATATTTTGACCTTAGTACATGCTAATTGGTCGTGCGATTCGGGAAGCCACGTTCCACGGTTTATTTGACGCCATGATTCGTTATTACCGTGCAAAACTCAGACAATTAAAAGAGTTTTACGCTATTTGAAAGAAAACATGGAAGCTGGATTCCTACCGGATTTCCATTTAGTTGAAGTAAATGCCATGAATTTAACAGCACCTCACCAGTGTTACGTTCAAATTGTCAAACAATTAACCGGTGATACAGTGAGCATTAATCAATCACTTCAAATTATTCAAAACTTGTTTTCAAAGTCTCAGAAAGCCATTGTACTTGTTATTGATGAGCTGGATTTATTGTGGACTAAACGGCAAGATGTTCTGTATTCCCTTTTTGACTGGCCTTATATGATTAATTGTTTTGCGTTTGTAGAATGTTTATTGTATGAGGTTCTAAATGTTGTTATAATTTTCGTAACTTTTCATAACTTTAAAACGCTAAAATTGTATGCTGAGCTCCGCCCTGTGTCGGATCCGCTCTGTTATAAAAGGGTGTGTAACTATGGCAACTAATAAACGTGTAAACCGTGTTGAACACTCCCCGCCAGGCACCTCGCTCGGGGAATGTCTGCAGTCTTTAAAGAAAATGTTTCATTCATATGTATTGAAATTCATCTCTTATCTTTTAGGGGCGATGGAGCAGCCAGCCGTTGTTTCATGGCCTATATTCTGGTAACATAACTGTGGCCAGTTGCATTCCTTTGTCTGGAAATATGTATGGGAAAATTGCGCTGTTCATGCGACATTCGAAAATATTATTTTTCAAGAAAGACACTTACAGCGAGTAAGTTTTTTCCTTTCATACTTTGTTACCTAAATATTTCCGATATTTCTCAAATATTTCCGATATTTCTCAAATATTTCCGATATTTCTCAAATATTTCCGATATTTCTAATATTTCTCGTGGATTTGTAACATTTCCGGAAATAATTATTTTGATTTCGCGCTATTTGTACACCATATTTCTTAAGAGGCTACCCCCTCGGTTGAAAATGCTCTATACACAATCCTAAGGAGATTTGTGTGCACTAATATGACCTGGTACGTAGTCGCCACCGTTCGTTGTTCTGTTACTCTGGTACTATTTGGGGTGGCGGAGTGGTTAGCACTTTCGCCTCGCAGCAAGAGGAACCGGGTACGATCCCAGCTTGTGGCACTGGGTGAAAACTCGGAACAACTCCTTCTGCGTTGAGTTTGCAAGTTCTTTTCCCACTGGTTTAGGGGTTTTTCCCCCGAGCTCTTCGGTTTCCCCTTCCATAAAAAAACTTGTTAAGGTTAACGGAAATAGTTAGTGTAGGGAGCTGTTGGCTCGTGTTGCATGCAGGGCTTGCCACCACCCTTCTACGCATTGTAACGCGGTCACCTGAATTAAAGGCTTCAAAAGTCGCTTGATGACTTAGGCCTAAGGTGGTGCCTTGGGTATTAGCCTAGCTGATTATCAATTATCAAATCAAGCGATAAGTCAATCGATTAAACATGTAGCTCCCTCCTCGCCATTGTAAATTATTTGGAAATCGAGCAGCAAGAAGTTTGTCATTTTCCCATTTTATAGGACCCTTTGTTCGGTGGTCCAGAACGTGGGCAGTACCCATTTTTTGTGGTTTCGCCGGTCTCCTACTAAACACTTCAACCGATTGTAAAAAATGTAAATGATATATTAATCGATATAAAATTTCCCCATCAATTTCCGGGATTCCTTCCAAAATAAGGCAATAATCAGCGCCGCAAGTGTGAAAAGCCATGGGAGGCAGCGGACAATATTGGAACCCTTGGAGGGCGACAAAAATACCTGAGATTATATTCCCTTTAAGATGATTGCTTTTGTAGGGACGTTTGACGGTCGCACCGTAATTGTTGTCTAATATGTAGCCCATTTATACATTATGGCGTATTTTCGCCAATATTTTTGCTAACACCAGTTACAAAACAAAATTATATAATTTTAATTTTTTAAAGCTATCAATACCATTTAATTGCACCGGCTGTCAACGAATTCTGGGAGAAGAGTCAGTTAAAAACCTTCGAGGAACTTAGAGGTCGAAATTTAATATTAGCGGCGATGCTAGGAACGATTCTCCGGGTCACTGTGCAAAGGATTGCCAGTATACACTAGCGGACACGACATCCAAAAAAGTATTATCCATGAAATCCAGGGATGTCAGGCACGCCAAGGGAAAGAGTACAAACATGGAAATACTTGCCTTTGAGCTTGCATTTTCTGAAACCCATGAGCTTTCGCAACAGTTTAGATGCAAAATCAAAGAAGTTGTTACCGATGCTCACGTACAAGTCACTGCCTTGCTCAGTAAGATAATTTTTTAAACGTAATTTAGACATTTTATCTAATAGTTATCTATGAAAATAGAAAAAAAACAAGGTATATATGAAGAAGTAAAACATTCTTGGGACATATGGCACGCTTCTAAAAATATTTTGAAGAAATTAATGGAAGTATGTATTATTTTGCTTTTAGTTTTTATTAAAATCGATTATACCATAATGGTCCCTATACATATAGCTATCACAGAAAAAAGGGTTTGAAGCATTGGCCCACTGGGCACCACTCATTAGGAACCATTTTTGGTATGCCGCAAGAGAATGTCATGGGTCTAAGGAAACGATGCTTGTATATACTTACAATTATAAAATTATGGTTCCATTCTCGTTACTTAATTTTCAAATTTAGGGTATCTGGTACACTACATTAAATCATGTATGCAACCGGCACGAATGGTTTAATCCAATGACATTTAATGGACCACTAGCTTGCGCTCATGATGACCTCACACCTGAGCAATTAGAAGAACATGAATGGCTGAAACCAAATTCGGATGTATTGGAAGCGCTGATAAAATTCGTAAAACGCCCTTACATTGTTAACAATATGGGGTATTACGTCAACTTCAGACACACAGGATTTCTAGAAAATTATCATAGCCTAATTCTGATGTATGCATCAAAGCGATTTGCTTTCAGGTAAGGAAATAAAAATAGTTCATCAGACACATTTCTCTTGATCATATGTTTGAAATAAGATCTGAGTATTTTTATAGTTATGAAAGTCTGGACATGCGCGTAAAGTTGGCTTGCATAGACCACAACCATCATGTAGACCGTCCCCAAGCACGAACCAAGGATGGTACGTTAAGGTAAGTTTCTACAGACGTCTATCAGACTTATACATATAACAATGACAGTTATTGATAATCATTAAACAATCAGAGATACCAGGTGCTTTAGCAAGCGCACTAAGGCGTGGTATGTAGTTCCAGTTATGGAACCGAAAACGTATACTTACATGGATGGGTTGCTGGAAGATATATTTGAAAACAGAGCTCAATTCAAGGTAAGATGATTTTATATAATCAGAAGTATACTTGTTTTTTGCGGAATAATATACAAAACATCAACGTAAGGGCTCCATGAAAAAAAGAGAAGAGCTACCAGAAGATCATCCCAAACGTATACACCCAACCAGAGGAATGATTGACCCACCATCAAAAGAAGAATTGAGAGAAGCTCATAAAAGTAGATTTCACGAATAATCTATTCGGAACCGAAGTACTTATGCGTGGAGAATGCTTAACAATAGTCTTCCTTATTGCCATATTTGTGAAAGACGCCTAACAAACGTCTTTTAGTGCCTTATTCTTAAAGGACACCTAACTAAGTGTTGGCGACTTACTAGTGAGAGACGCTCGACGATTGCGTCTCAGTGCCTTACTCGTGAAGGACGCTTAATAAACGTGTCCTAGTGCCTTACTCGTGAAGGACGCTTAACAACTGTGTCTTGGTGCCTTAATACCTGTGCCTTACTCGTGAACTTTTAACGAATATTTATTTGGTGTATTATGGTGTGTTTGAATGATTCATTGATGAAAATTTCTTTCGTTGCGATATTGGTGCAACTGCTGGGGCAATTCCAGTTCGAAATGAGAAAGGTATGTACCCAAACTTTCTAAAGATATACGTAGTTAGTGTTTCTAATTTTTATCTGAAAATGGTTATCTGTTTTTATCAGATTATAATGACATCGATTAAACAGATGTGTATGGTAATCTGCCCCTTCGTTTATCTGATCTGCTATAATCTGATTTGCTTATCCGCATTTTATATTCGAACAGTTCATGCGCCTATAGGAACGTTTTAGATAAGGAGGGTACATGTAATTGCTTAATTAGGTGCCCCCCCCTCATCGATAGGCTTTAGGTGCCCCTTTTGAACAGTGGCGTAGCTGAGAACTCAGTGGCCCCCCCCCCCGCAAAAATCTCTATGAGGCCCCCTATTTAATTTTTTTATTGTTAGCGGGGCCCCCCCCCCCCCCCCGAAGCTCGAGGCCCCACTTGAAGCTCGCCCCCCCCCGCACCGCGGGCCCTGCGGACCATCAGCTACGCCACTGCTTTTGAAACCAATTAGGTGCCCATTTCCAATTTCAAAGCGGTACATCGTACCCCTGTACCCCCGTTCCTACTGCACTGGAATAGTTTCGGGTTTTTAAAAGCGTTGAATAAAACAGATACGCGTAGCCGATATCTGTGCCAATTAAGATAATATTTATTAGCCTCTTCCTCTAGTGTAGAGGAAAGAGGCTGTTATTTTCACTCCTGGTGTATGCGGTGTTGGTGAAGGTGAATAATACAGTGGGAGCTAGGATACAGTACGAGCTTATAGCTCCGTATAGGTCCCCGCGAAACAACGATTTCCCTTCAACGTCCCTAGATATAAATTTAATTCATTCGTCATTCGATTTGTATTAGTTCTCTCTATCTACCTATGCCAGTTCTGAGCCATGGTTTGTTATCAAAGGGGAATATTTTGCCCCCGATTGCAAATTACGGCGTATAGAGAGCTAGGAGGAAGAGGCTACTATTGTGGCTGTGCCACCTAGTATTAATACTTTTATGTCAATTTGGATATTTATCAAAAATGATTTAAGAAATGCCTAACGAATAGACAGAGAGCTACCACCGGTTTAATTAAACATTTTGAATGCAAAAGGTTTGAGGGTTTATTCTAGTTGAAAACGTGGTGCTGAGTTCGAAAAAAATTAGTATTGCAAGTCGCAGAGTTCGTTAAAGATCAAAATGGTCGCTATGACGGAAATATATACAGGGTGTTAATTAAAAAATGGACCAGGGCAAATATCTCAATGTGTTTTAGCTACGATTTTGAAATTTTAGGGTGTTATAGAACGCTCAGGGGGTCAACCGACTGAAACGGTCAATTATTTCTCCAGGACCATACCATGAGCAAAAACATGTTTTATCGTTACGTTATCATCGCTATAGAGAAAGGCTAGTGTCATCCCCCTTTCCCCCACCCCCTTATAGCAATGGCCACCTAAATACTAGGAAGCTACAGATGAGACGAGCGGAGTTCCACACTTAAAAACAGCTCAAACTGTTTGTAGAAAACCAGTGCAACATTCTACAAATAACCTAGCAAAAAGTCGCGCTTGACTTTTAAACAACGCTGTTAAAATAAAAAAAAAAACAGTGAAGGCTTGTTGCATAGCAAAGATGTTAAAAACCTTTTACAGATCTTCGACTGATAGATAATGCAAATTTTAATTTTTTGTAACAGAATCAGGTTTATTTTTGATACAAATTAGTTACTTTTTTCAACTTTTACAATGGGAAAAAAATAATTTTAGTTATATTACCCAAACATAAGGGCCGAGAACAACTCCCGATTTGTAAATACAAGGTATATGAAAAATAGTGTTAGGAGAGGCGTCCTAATGATTTTTCAAGCCAATTCGACCGAAACTATTTCGTGACAATTTAGCATTTTCCGAGTTAAGGAACACTTGATGTATGGATGACCCCTTATATTTAGCAATCGAATTTTTAATTGAATGTTAAATTTAAGGTTTCCGTACATCATTTGTTTTATTATCTCCGAAACGACTCAATATTGAAAAATATTTAATTTCGTATTTTCGATGCTACTTAAAATATACACTCTTTTACGAAGTCAGCCATTTCATTACAGGCCTAATTTAAAATAGTACAGGCAAGGGCGCCTGCACGTGCTCATTAGCTCGAGACGTCGCGTGCGCTTGACCGCGTAAAGCGGCCTTGCATGCGCTATTTGAAATCAGACCTGTAATAAAATGGCAGCTCTCACAAATAAGGATATAAAAGAGTGTATAGAATTAATAGGACGATGAAAATCGTAAGCCGTCCTAATCCGGATAAAAACCCCTTCTAAACCCTCTATATTGTCCGTTTGGACTAGGGAACCGTTGGCGAATTCGGAGGACCGAGCAAGATGGATGTACCAAGCGGTTCCCCACGCCCAAACGTCCATATAGCCACAGTGCTAAATTGGAGTACGCGGCGAAGCGCAAGCGATCATTTGCTATTTGGAGCATGTCTATGTCCATTAGCAGCTCGTTCCGCATACGCATGTTTAGAACTAAAACAAACGGTTCTAAACATAATATACGGAACTGTGGTGTTCCAATTAAACAATTATGCTGGTTACAGCATTGATTTTCCATGTCTGTGGGCATTGGCCTGCAATTCCCACAGACACAAAATTCTGGATGGGGGTTAGGCTCAGGATTAGGAAAAGGCGCGCCATCTTCTGGAGCTCCGTATACATTCGCATTTGGGGTTGCTACATCTGGTCCTTGAGGTTCACATTGGCCTAGCTCTTGAATATTCATGTCCGCAATTTCGCTCGCAGTACTCTCTGCAATTGCCTCATTAGCCAGTACACTAAATTCTGGCAATATTTGAGCCACTTTCATAAGGAGCAAATTTTTTGCTTTGTCCGTCATAGTATTGATAATATTCTAAAGCGAAATAATCTTATCACACATGGTATTTCGACAGATTTAGCCACAGTGGCGCACCTCAATACTCAATAACGTCCGGATTTATACTAATTTGTTTTAAATTATTAAACCAAATCCCCCAAAATTATTTCGGGATGCGCCACTGCTTAGCCTTCTATATATAGCTTTTGCGATTAAACTAAGGTTTAGCGTAATAATACACACCTTATTATCCTCGTTCCGGTTTGCTAGACCACTTTCCAGGAACGATTCGTAATCTTTATCAATCTGGACCATAGCAGCCTTTATGGCTCTGTTTCCGGCTGCTTTTGGGCCGGCTTTTCTCGGTGGTTTTTTGGTGGCTTTTGCAAGGGGCTTCGTCCTCTTTTTACCCCTGCCGGTTTTGTATCTGCTCTTTTCTAGAACTTCCCAAGGTTCAACTTCGTATTCCTATAGAGTAACACGATTTCTTTTAAAATGGGCAGTACTTTGAATTTAAGCTCTCGGTCTTACTTCTTCAAATTCCACATTCGTAGTAGGAACCTTTTCACTAGGAGCAATAGAACTGCCCTATTTAACATAATTTTATTAAAACTGAAATTTGAACTCGCAGTAATGTAAAGCGGTATTATTATTAAAGCAATCAGTTGTATCTCGAGTACAATTTTTGTATTAGATATAGCATAAGTAATATAATAGACATAAGTATGGCACTGAATGATTTCGGTTAATGATAGTCTGACCTAGTCTAAAATGTTTTACACTGTCCGGAAGGGATGCAACGGTTAACCGGAACCGATAATTTTTAAATCTAGGAACCGGAACCGATATTTGTAAAAAATGATAACCGGAACCGGAACCGATATTTGTAAAAAATGATAACCGGAACCGGAACCGCGTTTTTTAGAAAGATAAACGGTTCTAAAACTTTTTACCACCAAGTAGAAAGTTTACTAATTTAGAAGGATTAGGAATGAAACTAATAACCAGAACCAATAGAAACCGGGTAAATTCTTGGAACCGGAACCGTTTGTCAAAATTCTAGGAACCGGAACCGTTTGTCAAAATTCTAGGAACCGGAACCGTTTATATCAAAATTCTAGGAACCGGAACCGTTAAAGTAAAAATTTAAGAACCGGAACCGATATCAGAAATGCGGTCTTATATATTGTTAATGATTAGCCATCCCGGTATCCATACAAATGAATTTTTACAAATTAACTTACTTGTTGCAACATTGTCTCTATATCCAAATTCCAGTTTGCTTGAAGGAACGCAGGCTTAGGTTGTTTATTTTCCTCTGTATCTGACGATACAGAGGACTCGGAAAATTCCGAACTTTCGGAATCCAATTCCGCTTCAAATGATGTGGTAGCTTGTTTGTCAATTTTCTTTTTTTTAGAAGTGCCTTTACGATTTCTGCACGGAATTTTTTTAGTGCCGATCTCGTCACACGTGCATTTGTCCGTGCACAGCTTGCCGGTAGCTTTGCATGGACAAATGTTTCTCCCCGTAATTGTTCTGCACCCAGTCTTGCAATTGCAAGATCCTCCCCATGGATTTTTTAAAGTATCGCGAATCGCTAGTGGTAGATCCATGTTTGAATTTAAACTTATCGTAATGAATGTCCTGAGCTTTTGACTACGTAAACCGAAATGAGTGACGATGAAAAAAAAATGTTTATGGTCGCTGTATTTTAGCGGAACTTCGTCAAGAAAGAAAGTAATTTGGAAATTTGCGAAATTATCTCTGCTGGAGAGTTTTTCCCTCGCGTTCGCTCATGTCTCATGTGTCATCCCGTGACCTATCCCATGGTGGTTTTCGTTTCTCTTTTGTCACACTACTCTGCTAAATGTTTTTTTTTTGCTTTTGATTAGTTTCTATCTAGAAGGGTAGTTTTTTTTTTAAAAGGACCCCTACCCCGTTAGATCTACATGGCACCCACCTTTTCTGAAGCACATATTGACTAAGTGGTACTGGCAGAAACAACGAATATTAAAAGGGAAATAATTTACTAAATTTGAATGTAGCTATTTTATAATTTAATATCTTAATCTCTGTAATAGGCCTTTATATAAAGTACCATTGCCCTCATTGTTTAGTTGTTACGTTTCACCATGATAGCCAATAGAAGTGAGCATAAACTCGGTCTTATTCAACTTGTTAAAAAGTTCCACGCGCGTCTTGACATTTTAGCGTAAATGGGCTCGAACGATTTCGCGCGTGCTCCCTGAAATTAAAAAAGAAATGCGCGAGCCTTTTACGCTAAAATATTAAAGAGCGCGTGGAACATTTTAACAAGTTGAACAAGGCACGAATTAAAAATCGACGAATCACTCTTTTTATAAAGTGTTACCAAAAGTGACATAAGACCCATAAGACTACCTCTTTTTACTTCGCGACAAGCGCTCATTAAAAATTATACCGTACTGACACACTTTTGGGTCTTATGTCGCTTTTAATGTTACGGATTTGTAAGTCAAATAAATAGTCTTTTTGGGAGAGCAAACGAATTTTTTTATTCTCAACTGAAAACTGTCTAAAAACCCCACCACTCTTATACTCGACCAAATCGCATCTGTCCAACTTCTCCTTTTCGCGGCCACTACTAGGAGTGACCAATTTTCCGAGAAAGGCAGTGTTATTTTCTAGTAACAATATGAACAACAACAAAAAACTGCGAAGAAGAGCGAGCGAGATTGAGAACCCAGCTGAAAGGCATAAACGCTTAAAAGTAGATAGGGATCTCTTCTCTATTAGGGCACTAATGGTTAATTTTTTAGACCCATTTAACTTCGAACACGAAACCTCCACATTCTACAAGCATGAAGTATGCTCGTTAAATTTGATGGCATTTCCCCCTCTCTGGCTCTTTCTCGTTTACAAACATCTTACGGTTAAAGGAATCAAGAAATTTCCAATCCTATTACAACAATTATAGACATATTTCAAACCTTTTTAAAGTAATACGTTAACCAAACATCAATACAAATTAGGAAAAACTAAACACTATCATTAATGGTTAATTTAACATTAATTCTGAACGACCATTTAGTCAACTGAGTTGTAATATTTTTGATTAGCAGCCCATACTCTTTAAACTATACTCTAAAAACTAACGAAGGCACTCTCAGGTAATGTTTCGTTTATGTTATACAACAGTGATTTTTATTATTGTCGTTGAACGTTCATAGAGATACTAGATGCGTTAGTAAGCGCACCAAAGCATTGTATATTGTACCAGTCATGGAGCCTAAAGACTATACCTATATAGATAACTTACTAGACAATATATTTCAGATAAAAAGTCCACTTCGAGATAAAAAAGTTATATAGTAATTGTTGGCTACTTGCGGCGTATTATATCAATTTCCAATTTAAGGGCTCCATGAAGAAAAGGGGAGAACTACCAGAAGATCACCCGAAGCGCATCCATTCTACCAGAGGAATGGTTGATCCGCCATCGCCATCAAAAGAGCCTTAAGGCTAGCTCAACTAAGCAGATTCCAACAAGAGTGAAAGACGCCATAGTGCCTTACGGTCGAAGGACGCCATAGTGCCTTACGGTCGAAGGACGCCATAGTGCCTTACGGTCGAAGGACGCCATAGTGCCTTACGGTCGAAGGACGCCATAGTGCCTTACGGTCGAAGGACGCCATAGTGCCTTACGGTCGAAGGACGCCATAGTGCCTTACGGTCGAAGGACGCCATAGTGCCTTACGGTCGAAGGACGCCATAGTGCCTTACGGTCGAAGGACGCCATAGTGCCTTACGGTCGAAGGACGCCATAGTGCCTTACGGTCGAAGGACGCCATAGTGCCTTACGGTCGAAGGACGCCATAGTGCCTTACGGTCGAAGAAGGCCATAGTGCCTTACGGTCGAAGGATGCCATTGCTAGTGCCTTGTTAGCAAAGGACGCTATTGCTAGTGCCTTGTTAGCAACGGACGCTATTGCTAGTGCCTTGTTAGCAAAGGACGCTATTGCTAGTGCCTTGTTAGCAACGGACGCTATTATTCAGTCATTTTAGTGACGTGAAAAGTAAAAAACCACCAAGGTTTTCGACATTCCCAAGAACGTATCAATTCCCAATGGCTCATAAGCCTAAAAAGCCGAGGGGCTAACCACTCTTAGAAAGTCTGTACACCGGATTACGCTTAGATTAGCACTGCCAAAGGCAGGGACTTCAAAGATTACGCGTAATCCCATTAGTACAGTCAAAGGTACGGCTCTGTACACCGATTACGCGGAGTGATCAGCCCCTCGTATAAAGCAAAGGGGAAATAAAAAGATTTGCCAAGAATGCGATAATATTATTTAGTGCCACACTTATTTATTACTTCTGGCCATACACGGCTTCGACAAGTGTTACTTATTTATTACTTCTGGCCATACGCGGCTTCGATTTCAAACAAACAACGGAATAGTTCTTTATATAAAATAACCTTGGCCATCTTGTTGAAATGTTGCCTCCCCGATTCAGCTGGGGATCCGTTTTATCTCCCACTAAAGAGTTTATGAACTCATTCTTAGGCATTGGCTGAACTATTCCAAGGCAACATTTCAACAAGCAATCGTAAAGACATTTTATAAAATCAACTATTACACGAGTTACGTGGTTTTAGTTCTCAAACGGCGCGCGGATTCCTATGCGAGCGGCGGCATCCTAATCCATTTTTCGATATTCCGTTCGCCTCCTGCTCGTATAGCATGGAGGGGGGAGAATGAATTCAAAATTGGGGGCGGCTCTTTTGTTTCGGTCTGGTCGGACCTTGAACCCCCTCCTCCTCGTACAGCGGGGAGGGGGGGAGAATGAATTCAAAATTGGGGGCGGCTCTTTTGTTTCGGTCTGGTCGGACCTTGGACCAAGGTCGGACCTAGGTCGGACGAAGATAATGTAGTCCCCAATTTTTCATTTCCTCTTTTCCGCCCGCTCGCAGAAGCATGGCAGTGATGGGTTATAACGTACAGAAGTTTGGGACAAATCAAGCGTAAAGTTTTAGTTTTACTTTCAACGTGTAGTGTATTTCTTTTCGGAAATTGGTTAGTTTTTGAAGACCAAAAGTTATAGAATAGGGTTAGTAGCCAAAGAGAAGTAGACGGCAGTTTCGTTATTTGCCGGTTTGTAAGGAGTGTAAAATTGCGGTTATTTTTCTAAAACAAATCAGACCACCACAATTTCAATCGCCTTCGGTCTTTGTTTAGAAATGACAACGAGGGGCAAGTTCAAACAAAGGTAATTATTTCAATTTTCAGTGCATGGGCGCCCCCTCACCCTTTTTATGAGCTATAAATGTCCATGGGCCAAGAAACGATAAATCTGGGCCTATGTTTTGACTGAGTATGAAGATTGCCTCCCCCCCTTGAAAACTTTCTGCGGGCGCCCCTGTTTCAGTGGTAATATTGTAAATATTAGCTAATCTAAATTAATCCCCTAAAATATGAAATTTATATATTGATATACTGATAGAAATATAAATGTCTGCCGTAATACTCTGTAATTTACAGTTCAGCCTAGCCTTAGTCTCCATTAGTTTTTTCGCGGTATGTGGTTCTTCTTTGAGATATAGGGATGAGCCTAATTTATCACCTAGGCCATCTTTTTTCTTCTAAATTTTATGCTGTAATTTTGTTATGAACCTATGTGGAAATCGGGATTAGGACTAAACTGATATTCTAAAGAAGGCCTGTTTTATTTAGTCTTGGCAATGATGTATAGATTCCTAGGTTCTTAGCGATAAGAAAACTAACGTTTCTTCTCAGTGATTTTCTTCGCCACATCAAAGACCACGTTCTTTTCCAACAGTTTTTCTCTGTTGGGGTTCTAGTCCTCGGTAAGGATGTGCCACTTAGCCAGTGGCGAAGTAAGTGTTTAGCCGTAAGAAAAACTAACTTTTTTACCAGTGATTTTCTTCGCCACATCAAAGACCACGTTCTTTTCCAACAGAGTTTTTTTCTGTTGGGGTTCTAGTCCTCGGTAAGGATGTGCCACTTAGCCAGTGGCGAAGTAAGTGTTTAGCGATAAGACAACTAACGCTTCTTCTCTCAGTGATTTTCTTCGCCACATCAAAGACCACGTTCTTTTCCAACAGTTTTTTTCTGTTGGGGTTCTAGTCCTCGGTAAGGATGTGCCACTTAGCCAGTGGCGAAGTAAGTGTTTAGCGATAAGACAACTAACGCTTCTTCTCTCAGTGATTTTCTTCGCCACATCAAAGACCACGTTCTTTTCCAACAGAGTTTTTTTCTGTTGGGGTTCTAGTCCTCGGTAAGGATGTGCCACTTAGCCAGTGGCGAAGTAAGTGTTTAGCGATAAGACAACTAACGCTTCTTCTCTCAGTGATTTTCTTCGCCACATCAAAGACCACGTTCTTTTCCAACAGTTTTTTTCTGTTGGGGTTCTAGTCCTCGGTAAGGATGTGCCACTTAGCCAGTGGCGAAGTAAGTGTTTAGCGATAAGACAACTAACGCTTCTTCTCTCAGTGATTTTCTTCGCCACATCAAAGACCACGTTCTTTTCCAACAAGAGTTTTTTTCTGTTGGGGTTCTAGTCCTCGGTAAGGATGTGCCACTTAGCCAGTGGCGAAGTAAGTGTTTAGCGATAAGACAACTAACGCTTCTTCTCTCAGTGATTTTCTTCGCCACATCAAAGACCACGTTCTTTTCCAACAGTTTTTTTCTGTTGGGGTTCTAGTCCTCGGTAAGGATGTGCCACTTAGCCAGTGGCGAAGTAAGTGTTTAGCGATAAGACAACTAACGCTTCTTCTCTCAGTGATTTTCTTCGCCACATCAAAGACCACGTTCTTTTCCAACAGTTTTTTTCTGTTGGGGTTCTAGTCCTCGGTAAGGATGTGCCACTTAGCCAGTGGCGAAGTAAGTGTTTAGCGATAAGACAACTAACGCTTCTTCTCTCAGTGATTTTCTTCGCCACATCAAAGACCACGTTCTTTTCCAACAGAGTTTTTTTCTGTTGGGGTTCTAGTCCTCGGTAAGGATGTGCCACTTAGCCAGTGGCGAAGTAAGTGTTTAGCGATAAGACAACTAACGCTTCTTCTCTCAGGGATTTTCTTCGCCACATCAAAGACCACGTTCTTTTCCAACCGAGTTTTTCTCTGTTGGGGTTCTAGTCCTCGGTAAGGATGTGCCACTTGGCCAGTGGAAAGTAAGTTTTTAGCGATAAGAAAACTAACGTTTCTTCTCAGTGATTTTCTTCGCCACATCCAAGACCATGTTCTTTTCCAACCGAGTTTTTCTCTGTTGGGGTTCTAGTCCTCGGTAAGGATGTGCCACTTAGCCAGTGGCGAAGTAAGTGTTTAGCGATAAGACAACTAACGCTTCTTCTCTCAGTGATTTTCTTTGACACATCAAAGACCACGTACTATTCCAACCGAGTTTTTCTCTGTTGGGGTTCTAGTCCTCGGTAAGGATGTGCCACTTAGCCAGTGGCGAAGTAAGTGTTTAGCGGTAAGACAACTAACGCTTCTTCTCTCAGTGATTTTCTTTGACACATCAAAGACCACGTACTATTCCAACCGAGTTTTTCTCTGTTGGGGTTCTAGTCCTCGGTAAGGATGTGCCACTTAGCCAGTGGCGAAGTAAGTGTTTAGCGGTAAGACAACTAACGCTTCTTCTCTCAGTGATTTTCTTTGACACATCAAAGACCACGTACTATTCCAACCGAGTTTTTCTCTGTTGGGGTTCTAGTCCTCGGTAAGGATGTGCCACTTAGCCAGTGGCGAAGTAAGTTTTTAGCCGTAAGAAAAACTAACTTTTTTACCAGTGATTTTCTTCGCCACATCAAAGACCACGTTCTTTTACAACAGAGTTTTTTTCTGTTGGGGTTCTAGTCCTCGGTAAGGATGTGCCACTTAGCCAGTGGCGAAGTAAGTAAGTGTTTAGCGATAAGACAACTAACGTTTCTTCTCTCAGTGATTTTCTTTGACACCACGAAGACAACGAGCTTTTTCTACTGAGTTGATCCCTGCTAGATTTCTAATCCTCGGTGATGAAGTTCCTCTTGGTGACTGCTAATACTTTTACAAGGGGACATCAACCCAATTAATAATGCCACTTAGAATACATCAACTAATTAACGACTGGAGCAATATTCCAACCAAATTATTACAATTACCTTCCAAAAAGCGATTACTTTATGGTTAGATGATTTTTTCCCGTATCCAAATTCATTGTCCCCAACGAGCACCGATCAGTATATCATTGTTAAATGTGCTATTATTCGTGCCTTTTATACAATGTCTGACCACAAATAAACCACCTTTGGATTTGTGGTTCCTAGCCTTAGGAACAAAATTTCCATTTGACTGTGGTGAATACATCTTTAGCAGTAATCAAAAATAAGGTGTCTACCAGGGATTTTCCTAGACTCCTGAAAGACCTACTTTAGTGTACGTTTTTAGCAGTAAGCGCGCTAATTTTTCTACAGTCGAATTTCTTTGACATGCGTCGAAGACAACATGCTTTTCCAGCGGAAATCAAGTATTCCTCCTGGGGTTCCTAGCCCCGAAAATCAAATAATCGATTTGCATATGGCGTTCTTGAGAGGGGACCGTTAGCAGCCTTGAAAATAATAACGGTGGTCAAAGACCAGTTTATTAATTGTTCAAACCAGTTTATAAATTAAAATTTTGGGGGATCACTGGTCACCGTGTCCAGTTTATTAATTCAAAATAAAAATAGGTGACCAGATTAATAATTCAAAACATTACTAAAAAATAGGTGATGACCATTTTATTGATTTTAGGTTTCTACCTCAAATAATCAATCCTCTAGTCTCGCTTTCCCCAGTTTAATAATTCATAAGCTACTAGCTAGGGTTCACTGGTCACAAAGAAAAGACCATTTAATAATTAAAAATTATGAGGTCATAGGGACCAGTTTAGAAAAAACCTTATTTCCAAGGCTGAGCGCTAGTACGTTTTCGTAGAAATTTACTACATACGCCATCTCTCGATTGAAAAATCTAAAACGAAGCGCGCTTTATAATATTTTGTATATAGTTTATAAAAATTTTTCATAAATAAATTTATTCTTTGATCTACAGCGTTATAGTTTCAACTAGTAACCATACAAAAAAATCTAGTTTGGTTATATAACTCCTTTATCGCTATTTTATTATTTACATGATTGTAAATATATTTTTGTATCAATAATAAAGGAAATAAACTGGGATAAATTGCTGAACCTTATTCCATCTAATCTTTATAGTAAAATTTCATTTCCAAGTCAAACTTTTCAACTTATGTAAATTTCTTCACATGGCAGCACGATAAATTTCAATAGAAAGTGGGCTTAATCAGCTTGTTTTGTTTATGATGTTGGTACAGAATCTCAAGTCCAGATGGCGATAGTATAGCTTTTAATTAGTTCCTATTTTTAATACTAGGTGGCAGCACATGCCAAGGACGTCTTTTTTCACTTTTTTTTACTTTTTTTGATAGAGCCGAGACTTGCTTTGAGCCTGAAGTGTTGAGAAGTCGACCACCGTTGCATTCTGCATTATAATTTGGTTTCAACCACGAAACTACACACAATTATCAAAAACTCTTGAAAGCAAACTTCACAAAAGATAATTTTCACCGAGTTCACGAAAATCGTTTCTCTGTCGTCTGCCTAAAAAACCCGCGATTTACCGCGAAAATAGGACTATCCTATTGGTTATAAAGTGGGCGGGGCGTAATTTCGGCTAGAATTATTTTGGCTAGATCTAATTTTGCTGGATCGCACTTCGGAGACTTTTGCAACCCATTTTTTTCTAGCTCGCCAATCGACCTAGCCAATTTGCGATTTCTAGCCGATGGGCTAAAAATTTGGCTAGAACTTTTGCAACGGGCCTTAGACGCCCCGAAATATAACTAGACCTTTATATACATTTCTTATATCTATGGTTACACGGCAGCATTCTAGTTACCTATGAGATTTCTATGTTAAATCATGGCCCAAGCGATGTCTTTTGTTCAACGTTCTTATACATATATACGTTTTTACCTCTCCGAGGGGACTTTGTACCCTAGGAGAGGTTATTGGTTTTACTGAAATAGATAATTTTCAGTTCTTGGTATCAGGGCAGATCTGATTTTTACTATAATGTTGTTTCAAAAATACCGCCACATTTTCAATTGGAATGTAGAGGTCGCTTTGCACTTTCGAGAAAAGTAAGAGGGCCGAGTGCCGACTAAAATTATGCTAAGCCGAAGTGATTTGGAATTGTCTTTTCTAAATACTAAGAAAATTCATCGAATAGAAAATTAAATTTATAATTGTTATTATTTAATTCCCCTAATGTAATTGTCATTGAGTTGCCAAAGTTCAAGTAAGTTCCTTTTATTCATTAGTAACTTCATAGTTGTACCAACTATCCGCTTTCTTACAAACAACGGCTGACCTAACCATTGATTAATCCATGGCTTAACCATTCTCAGACCTATATCATAAGTTTATGACCTTAAGGGACCTTATGATAAATCTATGCTTTTATTTTATGTTTAGGTAGAAAGGAATGGCTTAGAAGCAATCATCTTAATTTTGTGTTTTGGTGCAATGCCATCAGATTATGATGCTCAAAAATCTAGTGATCCATACAGCTTTGAGGACTATGAAAGTGGATTTATAGGTGTTGATATAGTTACTTGTATGTGTTCCAAAATACTAGAAACTGGGAAATTGGGTTTTTAAAAAGTTTAAAGATTAGACAAATACCTGTATGCAGGTGCAGAAATGAGCTTTGGTGGATCAATTAGTTATCAGTAGGTTTTGATGTATATATTTAACCATTACCAAATTTCTAACTTGAGAGTTTATTAGGGAGGAATGGAAGTCTTTGTTTGACAACCCAGAATTTTTCCAAAAACTTAAAAATGCGGGCTGTAAGGGGCTCTTGCGAAGTTCCAGATTTCGAAGCATTTGCTGGAAGGTTAGTTTATAAATATAGGAATATGTTTTGTGATTTCAAAAGCTACTTTTTATTTAGGTTTATTTAGAATGTCTACCAGAGGAAAGGTCAGAATGGATTTCAAAAACGTGGGATGTGAGAAAAACATATCGAGAAATTCAAGAAAAGGTAGATGTTGAATTTTTTTTATTGCTTGTATAATCTTATACATTTATTACAGCTAGCAACCAATCCACGCTCTGATGCGAATGATTTAGACCTAAATCTAAATAATCCATTATCCCAAGAAGATAAAGTACATTTTTCCTTGAGAAAGAATGATGTAGATACTAAAAAATACTTAATTTCAGAGCCCATGGAATAAATATTTCCAAGATAGTGAACTTCAAGTGACAATAAAACAAGATGTTATAAGGACGTGCGTGTGACACACTAATCAAATAAAAATACGCTAATGTTTTATATTGGTCTTTAGATTTCCTGAAATAGACTTTTTCCAAACTCCAGATGTGCAAGCCATGATGGTTCGAATATTATTTTGCTACGCTAGACAATTCCCAGAGATTTCATATAGACAAGGGATGCACGAGCTTTTAGCTCCTCTTCTTTACGTATTGCATTGCGACCAACAGGCTTTGCTACATGCTAACGAATTAGACGTTGTTAGGCAAGAAATAAAAGAGCTTCTCGATCCAGAGTTTACAGAGCCAGATGCATTGTAAGCTATTCTTCAATTATTATATTCTATTCTTCATACCACTCATTTACATTTTTTTTCTTGGCGAAATTTAAATTTTAGTTTCTTATTTTCTCAATTGATGGAGAACGTGGAAACTTGGTACATTAGCAGCGATCGAAGGCATAACAAGGTTCCAATGTTGCCGAATTAAAAATTAGCAGTTCTTAAATGCCTTTGTTGTTTAATTTTTAGATGGAGCATTTAAAACTCGCTCCATTCTCTCGGCCCCCTGAAACTAGTCCTAATAGTGTTATTGAAGTGAAGTTAACAAAAATACACGAACAACTTCTAAAACGCCATGATTCTGAAGTTTTTCACTGTTTGAAGGACTTGGATATTAGTCCACCAGTTTACGGAATGTAAGGTTTCTTTTAACCAATAATAAATATTGGTGTAATACTGTGTTTGTATGGGCTTTCAGACGCTGGCTAAGGTTGCTATTTGGACGGGAATTCTGCATCCAGGATTTATTAGTCATTTGGGATGCGATATTTTCGGCCAGCGTTTCTTTTGATCTTGTGGATTATATATTTGTGTCGATGCTCGTTAATATTCGTGATCTTCTTATGGCTGGAGACTATACTGCCTGTTTGGGTTACTTGATGAGATATCCAGGTGTTTCGGACATTAAATGTATAATAGATTTAGCGTTGCACTTGAAAGATCCTTTACGGTGGCCCAAACCCATCAACAGAGGGCAAGTAACACCCGCTTCTCCATTAAAACGAAGTATTAGATACAGTGATAGACCCAAAACTTTACTCATCAATGAGGCATTTATGCCTGAACAACGAGCAACCAGTGATCCGATTACTTACGACACACCTAGTCCGGCAGTTGCAGCTGGTAATTTAACTAGCCTGTTTCATATTTGTTATACCGTAATTAATTAAAGTTAAATTTACAGATTCATTTGTGCACCTCAAGCACCCCAAAGAGAAAGCTGTGGTTGAAAAAACTTCAAAAACTCAAATGAAGAAAAATTTTCATACAAGACACTGGAGCGCCAATTGGGAACATCTTGTCGCCTCTGGTTCCGCAAATGGCTCTCCAGGCGATATTAGAAAGATGAAACGAGAAGAATTATTGAAAGGAACGAATCTTAGTCAGAGCTTAAGTAGATTGGATAATGGCTGCAAGGAAATGGTCCCAATGTCTACTCCAACATGGCATAAAAACTTGGTGTGGATCATGTTTTGATTTTTCATTACAGCTTTCTTTTTTACGAATATTTCTAGGGCAGTGCGAGTACTTGATCAGCATTGATCGAGTACCCGACGATTTTTGTAGTCAGATACTCAAACTCAACTCGAATAAGAAAATTTGAAACACTTGTTGATTATCGAGTAGCAGAAATTTGTCTTAATTGGGTACTCGAATAAGCGACCTGTAAAACTCACTGAATTGTTTTTCCCAGCGACAATATTCGGGTTATCAACCAGTCGTGCGGGTAGAAAAATGGGGGAAATAAATCCAAATTAACATCCGTTTCAATGATCTTGAGTGATTGGCTAGCTGGATTCGTATATAAGTTTTTTAGTTTTTCCTATCTGCCGTGAGTGACTGAATAATGAACTTTAATTTAGTGTTTTGTCAATTATTTTTAACTTGTTAGTTGTTATCTAACATACATTTAAGTAGTAACTAGTAGACTTTTTAAAATTTTTCTTAATTACTCGATTACCCGAATAGAACTCGTTGATTAATCAAGTACCCAAATGGGTTTTTCTGACTACTTGACTACTCAAACAATGAGAATTTGAAAATAATCGAATACTCGACAACCTGACTCGATCAAAATATTATCCGACTCGACTACCTGATGAAAAATTTATTAATATTCGAAACCTGACTTGATTGCATAAAACCACTACTAAATATCTCTTTTCATAATTTTAGATTAGAGAAGGTCACGATATTTCAAATGTTTCTCCTACGTCGCAACTTAAAAAGCTACATTCCATGAACGATTACTGTTGGCGGCGTATGACGCTTCATTTAGATAGATTACAAGATGGTTTATTGAAACAGAAGTTGGAGAATGAGGACAAATTACTTTTGGCTGTTGCTGGATTGAAAAGGGTGGGTTTTCGCGTCTTCTCTGCTGGTAGAAAAACTTGGATTTTTACATTTTGTCTTTAGGTTAGAGATATCCTTAAAGGAACCTTAACCTTTACCGAAGAGGTTATAAACGATGAAAACAAAGAAAATGGATTTGTTTGGAATGACGACGACACTCCGTGGCAGATATTAGACGCTTCCGAAGTTAACGAGGATGATAATGTTAAACTCAGATGTTCAAATTTAGAAGAGTTGGAGAGGAGGGAGGCGGTAGATGACGAAACATTTCATTCCAAATGCGATGAAAAAATAACATAGTTAAGCCACTTAATTTGCAAAGTCACGTGATATCTTGAGTATGATTTAAAATGTAATTTGTTTTATGAGCCAAGATTATGTATAAGGCCTTTGTATTTATTTCCAAAAAAGTATAGCGTAAATTAAAATCTTTATAGTACACGATGATAAAAATGGTTTTAAAGACTTTTATTAAACTTTCATAAAAAAAAAGTATACATAAAATTTAGTATGGAATTTGGGCATAAATTTTTACAATAATAGAAATCACAATCTTATTTAATTTGTCACTGGTTAATTTGTCTTAACAAAGCCAAAACCATATTTTGGAGGGTTTGTGGTTTGCAATATTCTTCCAACCACTGGATTACAGATCCAGATAGCTTAGTGAAATTCATGACTGACAAGTTTTTGTCAAAAGAATCGAAAAGACTATCGCATATTGCTTGAAACTATTAAAAAACAATCATTAAAAAGTTTAAGAATTGCTAATAACCTTCGTAAAGTGCCATTACCAGTTGAAATTTTATTTCATCACTAATTTGGTTGGAATTTCCTTGGGCACCAATTTGATGCTGATGAGTTTTTATAATCTGCTCATAATTCCTTTGAAAAATAATTATTTTTTATACCAATTGCTTTACTTTAATTTGACTGTTAATACGTTTTCATGATTTGTAGAGCGACTAATTCCTTTCTTAAGGTATTTAGTTCATCCTCTTGAATTTTCTTTTCCTTAAGAAGATGATGTATGTACTCAATAGCTGTAAAATATGAGAGTTATTCTTTGAGCACATTTTTATTTAATTTTCTTCTAAAAACTTTAATTACATCTTTGTAAAACTGTGGCTTTGCTCAACTTATATCCATTATCATGTAGCTGTTGTTGTTGGGGTTGACAAGTTGGGACTAGGATTTGTAAATCTTCATACCCTTTCTAAAAATTATTATTTTTATTGCACAATTTGTTTGAGGTGGGTTCGCGTAGGTAAAAGCTGTACTTTAATAGCATCTCTTCTTTTTTGTTCCGCTTGTGTATGGGCTTCTCTACGTCTTTCTTTGATGTTAACAGTGGGCTTGTTATCACTGTCTTCATCATCCGTATTTTGGGCTGAAGAAGAGGTTAAAAAGTCAATAGAACATGTTGGCGACGTCCTAGTGAAGGAACAAACTCCAGTACCCCCCGCCAGATTTCCAGATGGAAATTCTGACTTGTTATTATCATCACCTAAAAAAATTGGTGTCCTTCAAAACCAAGGCTTGCCCAAGAAATATTAAAAAACCATTTAAACGCTTAAGAAATAACTGATAATACGAAATCAATATTATCAAAGTTTTCATAACGAATTACTTTTCTAAATATATAAAAGTTATTATTTTAATTGTAAAATTAATATTATTACCTGAAATATTTAGAGACGTAGCCATAGTTACCCATAAAAACAAAACTTACGTAAAGTTGATTACGCAATATTATTCCAGAAATCGCCTCAGTATCGCCATCTATGTTGGTCTGCTTCAAAATATTTGAAGATAGAATGATGACGTTTTTACCTGCTTACGCTGATCACGGCCAACTTCGATCGCGTGTACCGCGCTTTAGCCGCCCCGTCAATCGCCTGAATTTAACGTGTATATATTTTCCCGCCAGGGCTCCGCTATATGGCACGCCATCCTGGTCAAAATTAAGTTGAAATATAGGGTGATGGTTTGGAAATATAGGGTGATGTTTTGGAAATATAAGGTGATCTTTTGGAAATATAAGGCGATCTTTTGGAAATATAGGGTGATCCTTTTTGAATATATAGGGTTATCTTTAGGAAATATAGGGTGATCTTTTGGTAAAATAGACCCTCGTCCATTATATACCTATCTTTTGGAAAAATAGACCCTCGTCCATTATAGACCTATCTTTTCTCGAAACACCAGGAGGGTCGCATTCCCCGATTTCATGATAAGTGAGCGGTAGCACTGCAAATAATAGTTTTAAAGCAAAAGCGAGAGATGGCGATAGCGTCGCTATTTTATAATCACCTTGCATAAGCAGCCGATGCCGGGGATGGTGACGTCAGTGGGAACCCGGAAGCTCAGATTTCCTCATTTAAATCAATGCTGTAATATTGTCTCACCTTATATTTCCAAAACAACACCCTATATTTCCAAACCATCACCCTATATTTTCAAAAGATCACCCTATATTTTCAAAAGAGCACCTTATATTTTCAAAAGATCACCCTATATTTCCAAAACATCACCCTATATTTCCAAACCATCACCCTATATTTCCAAAAGATCACCTTATATTTCCAAAAAATCACCTTATCTTTCCAAAAGATCACCTTATATTTCCAAAACATCACCCTATATTTCAACTTAATTTTGACCAGGATGGCGTGCCATACCGCTACGACCAAAATTTAACGTTAGTCAGATAGGAAAAATAGTGCCGCTCATAGAAATCGGATAACAAACTAGAACGCTTTTGTTAGCTCGAAGTACTATCGGTATGAGCTATTAGTAAGTTTTTAAATTTCTTCAAATTTATTTAGGGCTTAGCTTTATTATACCTTTTCATTATGGACTTATCTACTTCTTCGCCAATAGAGTGCCAGCAGCTTGAAACCCTACGACATCACCAATGTTAAACGTCTATTGAGAAAAAACGCGAAGTTTTCATTACAACCACTACGGAAGCTACGGCTGTGACGTCACTAACTTTTAAAAACGCATCAACTGCTAGCACTCTATTTTATCATTTTTACCTCTCCGAGGGGTTATACAACGACCGTGTCTGTCTGTGGGTCTGTGGGTGTGTCTGTCTGTCAGGACTGCGAACGCGTTCGCATTTTCGGTGCAAAGTGTAATCACTGCGTACGCAGTTTCTCAAAGGGTTGGCAAAACCACCGTGTGACGGTGAGCGTTAACGGATGCATTTGCGGTTTGGTTTGGATGGTGTTTTTTCGCTCACCGTCGTGACGGTTTGGTGTATTACGGTTTTTGTAATGTTTATGCGTAGGTTGTGAGTGTTGAATTGTTGTGTTTGTGTTCTGATGGATGTGCATGTTGAGTCTGTTGTGTTTATATGGGCGTTTTCTCTCCAACTTCTTCTTATTGACTTTGGGACGGACCGAGTGCTGAGTGTAATGCTACCTCTCAACGTCCAATGGCAGGGTTTCCACCAGTTGTACACGGTATTCGTCTTAGTATCAATTTGCGATCGCATCGGGCGGGATTTGAACCCGAGACCTCCTGATTGACAGGCGGACGTTCTACCACAGAACCACCGACACTTGTTACGCCTTATTGAAAATTAGACCTTCAGCTTTATCGGAAGCGTATTTAATAGAGTACGAAATTTTGGTTTAATTGAAATAGAATTGAAATTGAAATTATTGCATCGAAGAAATTCTACTTTAGCGTTTCTCTATTGATTAAAAATAAATGCGCCACCCAGGTTTCGAACCCAGACCATTCGGCTTGGCAGTCGAGCGCTCTACCACAGAACCACCGATAGCTCCTTAGATTCACTGAAATTAAGACAGGCATCGTAAGCATAATAGGTAATAAAGTCTTTTTTTATTAATGAATTTATGAAGGCCTAATCTGGTATTTTTTAAAGGTTAAATCTTGTTTTAGCGCAGTCAGCCGAGATTAGAGGGTTAAAGGGTAGACCCTGTGGGTGGTCCACTTTCTTAACGACCTATATATAGTTCTGTTAATTCAAAGGAGATAATTTAACGTTAATTGCTTTAAGAGGTGGCGGTTAGTCAAGTGGCTCTCTGTGCTTTGTTGATGGTAAGGTTTTTGCTTCTTGTAAATACATTTGGTGTGGATATTTGGATATCTACGATTTCTAACGCAGTCAATGATTTCTTGGGTGTGCGAGTCATTATATGATATTGGAAATTGGACGGCATTGGTCTTTTTCATGTGGTATGCGTCACAACGTCAACAGGAAGTGAACGAGTCGTCCACTACCAGATATCTACGGTATCTTCATCAAGGGCGAGTGTTGAAATAAAATGAGCGTTAAAGATGCGGCAAGTATTTCGTAAGCGAGTAATTCCAAAAAGCCTCTGTAGATATTTCTTTCATTAAAATTTGCTTCGTATTATATTTAACTGATAAACTTGTTCTGTAAAAGGGTTTAATTCAATTGTGCATTGTTATAGTACGTCTAACTTACTGTTGTAACTACTTAACTTATGATATTCTGAATAAATTAAAATTGGTCGTTTCGTCTCAATTATTTTAATTATAATTAAAATTTTATACCGGGCGGGATAGAAATGGGTTAATATTTTTAACAAATAACTCTAAATTGCGGAGATATATCTTTAAGGGTTATCTCGAGAAATTAATACCACTAGGGACAATTCTACCGAGGAGAGGTATATTTTGGCTTGCCAACTTGTTTAGAATGCAGTCCATAGGGGGTTCCTTTTAACTTAACATTACGTATATACTAATCTCCACCACTCTCCCCCTATTCGGCTTTCCGTTGCTATGCAACTCGTTTTGAAATATTCAGGCTTAGTTTCTCTATTCGGTGTTATAGTCGCAAGCCAGATTTCCCGCACGGTACTGACGAGTCCCAAATAGGACGAAACCGGTCTTTCGTTGGATTTTCTGGCTATTTAATTTAATTTAATTTAATTATTCACTCGAAGATCTATTTGGTCCGAGTTTCGCGTTTTTTGTTAGCTCGAAGTACTATCGGTACGAGCTATTAGTAAGTTTTTAAATTTCTTCAAATTTATTTAGGGCTTAGCTTTATTATACCTTTTCATTATGGACTTATCTACTTCATTGAGTTGTAAATAAATAGAGGTACAACTAAATCTGGCTGGCGCGGGACCAATTTCGTTCAATATGGAGACTTTTTCAACTATATCGTTCAACCGTGGCGGCATCTGTCTCTAGTGGTGGCAACTATATTGCAATTGAATTTTTGCGCGAATCATATAACTTTACAAAATATAGATGGCGCTACCACCTAATTACTAAGATGAATTTCGTAGTCTTCTCAGAACAGGTCCCCGTAACCATGGCAACCGAAATCGTAATGGTAATTCTAGCAGTATTATCATAGACAGTATATATCCCTGGCAACGAAAGATACGCCACCTGTGCCACACTGGTGAACTAACACTTTATTTCGCCTAAGATTAAATGGCCGACTTTAGCTCGACGCTAACGCGGTTTTTTTTACATCTTTAAAGCGACTTATGTTTAATTAATGTTGAAGAATGGCTAAAAATTGCGTAATTAAATCATGTAAGAGTAAATACACAAGAGAAAGCTTCTTTTCACAGGTTAGTGTTAGAAATAGTTTTCTTTTTACTATAATTTCCAATCGCTAAGAACGCACTAGAAATCGCGTTTCTTTCAAATCATAGAAAGCTAGTTTTTTTAAATAAAAAATGAAGAATGGTTAATTAAATATTTTAGGAGTAAATACTCAAACAAAACATATCTTTTCACAAGTTACTGTTAGAAATAGTTGTTTTACCCGCAATGATTATGAGTGAAACTGGTGCACAGTAATTGTTTATCGCGAATATCTACGTTAGTATTGTATGTACGGCTATAAACCCAATTGCGAACATTAGGGCCCAGCTATTTCCTACAAAAAAATGTTCTATGAACATTTTACATACGAGCAATCGTTAAAGTTGTACCCGAAACGCGTCTTACAATTTGGCGCCTTCGTTGACTTAAAACTCGCCCGCCGCTCTTCATGTAACCACGTTTAAAATTTACCACCCAGCTAACTCTTGTTATTTATGCAATAGATCTCTTGAAAATGAAGCTATTGTGAAGGTTGTGTGAGATAAAATGATGGGAAAGTCGGAATAATGGGTCACTTCAATTTAAGTTCATATTTACTGCCGAGGGGTAAGACACTCTGCAAACTCGGTGTACTCTGCCGTACCTTTGACAGTGCTAAATGAAACTCGCGAACTCTTGAAAATATGTACCTTTAACAGTGCTAAATGCACGAACTCGGTGTACAGATTATCTGAGACTGTCTTACCCCTCGTTTACTGCCGTAAGGATTAAATTCACAAGATCAGTATCAATGCTTTGAAAAGAAAACACGACACCGATGAGACTGTTCGACATATAGAACGCGAGCGAATCAATCGTATAATAAATTATATTTAATACTTTAAATTAGTATATACATCGTGTATTATTTCAACGCTAATGTAGACCTCAGAGCAGCAAGAATATACTTGGTTAATACCTTATATAAAGAGACATAGAAGAAAAAGAGTCGGCCTCGTGAGCCCTCCCCTAGCTTCTACCATAGGTTTCCTGAAAACTTCCAACTTCTCAACTTCTCCGACCTCCCTCTTACCCCCTATACTAGCGAGCCAATCATATTGTTCAAATTCAAATCGTGTTTTTTTTTTTAAGTAGTACCCGCGACACTAGCGACCCTAGTAGGAATAACGCATTTTTAAAGTGCTATGCCCGTCCAATGTAATCATGTGCAAGGGGGGAAAGAACATGACAGAGAAGTTGGATTGTTGGAAATTTTCATGGCACACGAAGGCGAGCACGAAGGCCACGTCGAGGCAGACTCTCCTTTAGCAAAGACAGTTTCTCTAAACAAAAGTACATCTAATTTTAACAGAAGCCAACTGAAAACCTACCATAAACTAAGTATTATAAATAGTTAGGCATATGCGACCAAGGTAAAATTCCCAAACAAACAGAGAAGAAAAATTTAACTTTTGGATATGAGCAAATTTTATATAACTACGTACCCTAGATTCGAAATATCGGCGTTTCTCGATAGCCGGTTTTCTCGTGAGGCTTTTACTGAGTTCGCGCCGGAAGTCGGAAAAATCGGGCTCCATAGCAGGGTGAGAAATAAGGAATTTCAATAGATAACCCAAAATTATATTATTCCCCTTAATTTTCTTTCGTTTTGAAACATTTTTAGAGCTACAGGCATGATCCATTATTGTTTTAAAACAATATAACGCAAAAATACCTGGTATCTTGAAAACCGCAAGTCAAAAACCACGGCGCAATTTTCACTAAAACTTTACGTTTTAACTATATATCGGTAGCCCTGCCAGCTCCATGGAGGTAGTTTTTTCCGACTTCCGCCGGGAACTCAGTAAGAGCCTGCGTTACGTGCAAGGAGCTTGATTTCCAATATAGGGTACGTAGTTATATTATCTTCTTCTTTCTTTATTTACGCACCAAAGCTGCCACTGGCTGCTTATAGGCACTCAAAAATATTTGGTTACAGATAATACAAACGTTTGAGATATATATATATTAAAAAAAAAAAAACCAATATGAATACCGTAAAACGTTAAGCACAGGAGGGGGTAAGATAGGAGCGTAGGGTACGGGCGAAGGAATGTTTTGAGGGTAGAGACACTAAGTCGTGAGGGAGGGAATTCCAAATGGACAGGGTGCGGTGTGTAAAATGGCGCTGGCGGTAAGAAGTGTTAACGTGAGGTAGGAATATTTTTTTGTTGTGTCCGCGGGTGGAAGTCAAATGTGGGCGGTCGAAAAATTCTCCTTCATGAAGGAAACTGGGGCCTAACACAATCGAGAATAGTTCGGTTAGGTCATTTGCTTGATGTCTTTCTTGTAGCGTGGGAATGGAAAGGAACTGTCGGCGATCATCAGCCTATTTAACGATTTGTTTATGAGGGTAATGTCCTTCTTGAAATGTGGGGACCAAATTGGTGACGCGAAGTCCAGTAGTGGAAGGATAAAGGTTTTGAAGAGAGTCTTGATAAGTTTCGGGGACTTAATTGAAGTGAAAAGTCCTCCGGGTCATGCCTGTAAACATGTTTATCTTTTTGGCCACAGTGTGGCAGTGATCCGAGAAGGACAGCTTCTCATCAATGTGAACCCCAAGATCTCGGATGCAGCTCGTTGGTGGTATGGCTTGGCCCCCCAGATAGTAAGTGTGACGAGAGTTGTTTCTGCCAAGATGGAGAACGTTTGATTTGGCTGCATTGAACGAGAGGCCAGTCTCAGCTGCCCAGGCTTCTACCCTGGATAGGTCAGACTGGAGTTCAACGTGGGATGTGCTGGTCGAGAGCACGTGGATGAGTTTTGTGTCGTCTGCGAATAAACTGACTAGGGCATGGTGGACAGAAGCTGGTAGACTATTGACGTAAATGGCGAAGAGCAGGGGGGCCAATATCGAGCCCTGTGGCACCCCACTTTTAACAGGACGAGAAGAGGACTTAGCACCTCTAATGACAACCCGTTGAGAACGTTGGGTCAGGGGGTAGCCTGAGATATCCGCTGCCTGGAGACTCCGGAAAATTTGGTGATGGGGGACGGTATCGAAGGCCTTCTGTATGTCGAGGTAAATCACGTCAACGGCGTGCCCAGATTCCAGGGCAGAGGTCCAGGAGTTTGATGCTTCCAAAAGGTTCGTGGTACAAGACCGTTTGGGTAGAAAGCCGTGTTGATTTTTCGAGAAGAATGACGAAGCCACCAGGTTTTGCAATAGAAAGTCTTTGACAAGTGATTCTAGGAGTTTGACCACCTGACTAGTAAGACTGATGGGCCGGTAATTTTGCGGTTTGGTTGGGTCCCCTTTCTTTGGGATAGGAGTGACGTAGGCCGTGCGCCAGTCTTCGGGAACAAGACCCGTGCTCAAACTTAAGTTGAATATGTACGTCAAAGGGCCGGCAATATTGGTTGCAGTACGTTTTAAAAGGTTGGGGTGAATGTTATCAGGGCCAGGTGCCTTAGCTGAATTTAGGCCTTTCAATTTTTTCAGTCTTTTTTCTTTGATATGAGCTAGCTAGGTAACATATAATTGCATAACATTAGCTTACAAGAGTGACAGAATTAGATAGCAAAGGCTAAGTTACAACAATTATTCAAAAGATAATCTATCATCTCGTAAAATAACAAAGAAATGCTGTATTTACCGGGGCGATTCTGTAAAAAATCGAATGAGAATTCGATCTCGATATCCTATGGGGGGCGATTCTGTAAAAAATTGAATGGGAATTCGATATCGATAACCTATACCATGTCGAAATCGACTTCGACAATTTGCATTGATTTATGCTTATTCGAAATCTTTACCGAATACCATTCGTCGAGATCTCGAAGTTCGAAATCTAGTTTTCGATCGAAAATTGGATTTCGAATATTTACAGAATAGGCCCCCTGGTGTAACTTCAGGGTAAATATATTATTTTAACATTTTAAATTAAATAATATTAAGTTAAAATATATTATAAGCTCAATAAATTATAATTTTAGGTTTCAACAAGTTTTAAGCTCTCTTTTTAAACCTAAAATAATAATAATAATAATAATAATCAGCTAGGCTAATACCCAAGGCACCGCCCTAGGCCTAAGCAAGGAGAGTCTAATAAACCCTCCTTGGCCTAAGTCATCGAGCGACTTTTAAAGCCTTTAATTCAGGTGGCCGGGTTACAATGCGTAGGAGGGTGGTGGCAAGCCCTGCAGGCCACGCGAGCCAACAGCTCCCTACACTAACTATTACCGTTAACCTCAACAAGTTTTTGTGGAAGGGGAAACCGAAGATCTCGGGGGAAAACCCCTTAAATCAGTGGGGAGAGAACTTGCAAACTCAACGTGGAAGGAGTTGTTCCGAGTTTCCACCCAGTGCCACAAGCTGGGATCGAACCCGGCTCCTCTTGCTGCGAGGCGAAAGTGCTAACCACTCCGCCAGGGTCTTTTTTTTTGCTCGGAAAAGTGTTTTTTTTCAAAAACTATTTATAGTACCGATTTCAAATTTGGAAGGTCAATTCTCTATACTGGGGGACATCAGTTTGAGAAATTTGAGCGTTTTCGGTAATGTTTTTCACCAATTTTGAAAAATTATTTTTCGACCACTAGGTGCGAGATAAAACATTTCTATTATAAAGTTGTAGGCCGTCATCGAAAACCCTTAAAAATTGTTCACTCGACGAAAAACAACTTATTTATCAGTGAAAATTCGAGCTTGAAAAATTTACAAGTTGGTGAAGCCAAATTACGATTGTTTGAAACGATAATTGAAAAGGGAACAAGTCTAATACAAACGTAGTAGAGTTTTCACACTTGAAAAAATGTACACGTTTGGTTTTTAAATGCAGATATTTTATTCACATAAATTTTTACAAAACATTTTCAATAATATCACCATTGGCTGCAACACAGGTTTGTGCGCGGACAATTAAGTTCTCAAACGCTTTCTCTACCATTTCTGGTGTGACGTCTCGGCAAGCACTGATTATTCGTCTAATGAGTTCCTCCCTAGTTTCAATGGGCGTGGCGTATACCTTTGCTTTAACGAATCCCCAGAGAAAATAATCCAGCGGTGTTAGGTCAGGTGACTTTGCTGGCCAATGCACTGGACCATTTCTCCCTATCCACCTTTCAGGAAACTCGTTGTTGAGGTGCTCAGTTACTTGCCGGGAAAAATGCGTAGGGGCGCCATCTTGCTGAAACCACAACTGACGTCTTTCAGCCAATGGAAGGTCGTCGATTGCGTCACTCAGTTCGTTCTGTAGAAAATGTAAATACCTTTGGCCGTTGAGGTTCGTCGGCAGGAAAAAGGGACCAATCAAACGGTTTCCAACAAGTCCAACCCAAACATTGACCCGTTCAAATTGAACCTGGTGATGATATTCAAAACCCCAATGTGGGTTGATGTCAGACCAAAGATGGCTGTTTTGATGATTAAAGGGCCCATCTTTAGAAAATGACGCTTCGTCGGAGAACAAAACATGGCGCAAAAATTGTCTATCTTCTTGGACAGCATTTAGTAACCAGTTGCTAAATTCATAACGTCTTTGATGGTCTCCGTCAATTAGTCCTTGGTGGAGCGTAGCTCTGTATGGGTGATAGCGATTCTTACGAAGAATTTTCCACACACGATTTGCAGAACAACCCAAATCAGCAGCGGCGTTAGCGCAACTGTGACGAGGATATGCCACAAAGTACGCGAGTACATTGTTCTCGAAGTCTAAATCCGGTTGACCCAATCCGCGAAACCTAGGTTGCAAGTTACCAAATTGATTGAAATCGTGAATTGCTCGTCTTACTGTATTTACAGATGGTGCTCCATTTGGATGTCTTTCTGCGAAGATTTCAGTCACTCTTCTAAGGTTTTGCGCTGCTTCTCCATAGTAAATGGCAACTATCTCGGTACGCTCAGCTACTGAATAACGAGGCATTGTTCGAAATATTATCAAACACTGATAATAATCTCCCAAAGTTTTCGTTTAAATACCCAATGCATGTTTAGGATTGACCTATAGCCTCGTGTTTTTTAAATCCGGTCGTTTTTTTAACCAAAGTTTCAACTGGATTAGGTAATTCGGTTTCAATTATCGTTTCAAACAATCGTAATTTGGCTTCACCAACTTGTAAATTTTTCAAGCTCGAATTTTCACTGATAAATAAATTGTTTTTCGTCGAGTGAACAATTTTTAAGGGTTTTCGATGACGGCCTACAACTTTATAATAGAAATTTTTTATCTCGCACCTAGTGGTCGAAAAATAATTTTTCAAAATTGGTGAAAAACATTACCGAAAACGCTCAAATTTCTCAAACTGATGTCCCCCGGTATAGAGAATTGACCTTCCAAATTTGAAATCGGTACTATAAATAGTTTTTGAAAAAAAACACTTTTCCGAGCAAAAAAAAAGACCCTGTATATACTATTAATGAAGATTTGTTATTATTAAAGATTTATAAAGTTTAAGAGAGGCATTATTTACGCATCAAAACGCTCTGAATACCTCTACAGCCTTCAAAACTAAAGGTTTAAAGGTTTTTATTCTAATATGGCGCCTTCGCGTAAAAATCTCGTATCTTTTTCTTCATTTAATATTTATAAGGTAATATTTTTTTAAACTATGAATTAAACATAAATATATTGTTAAAAGATAGTGTAACTTACCATACCTTTTTTTTTTCTAAAAAGGAAAGGGGAAAACCGAAGAAAAAACATTTTTCTGCGATTTCGCTTGTGTTCCCCGCCTTTGGCGATAGTAGGTTTTTGGTCGTATGTACTACTACATATAATATAATACTTTATTGTCAGGATAGAGAAAGTGAAATACACTTATTGAGCTCCTGAGTACGCACTTATATTACGTACACCATGCATTCAAACATGGAACAAAATAATACAAAACAAGATTACCAACGCAAGACAGAGATATAGATAAAAAAATAAACATGGGGAGCGAGGGGTTGATGAGACGGGAAAAAATACGGATAATAAAACAAACTAAGCGGAACAGTATAAAAAAAAATTGTACAGACAAGGACAGGTGAATTGGGGAAGCTAAAGAGATTAAGCGGGAAATAATACAACACACTATACAATAATATAAAACTAATTCAGATATTTACAAGGGGGAAACGGGGAATGACTAGAAGGTCCAGCCACGAAACTTGTCCAACCGAGGATTTAGTTTTGACGGCAGAGGGGAGCTCATTCCAGTGATTAATAATACGTTGAGTAAAAAAGACTCGTCTGGATAGACAGCTGCACCTGATTTTGTACAGGGTTGGTGCTTTTCGACCCGACCACTTAATTGTAAAGAACTGGTCGGCCGTCAAGTCATAGAAACCATGGACAATCTTGAAAGTTTCAATGAGGTCAGTACGAAGGCGGCGATCAGAAAGGGATAAAAGGCCCAGGCGCTTAAGGCGGTTAGGATAAGGGAGGGTACGCAAACCCGGGACCAGTTTCTTGGCTTTCTTCCGCACCCGTTCCAATCTATCAACGTCTTTAACAAGGTGAGGAGACCAAATGCTCGAGCAATAGTCGAGATGAGGACGGACATAAGCACTATACAAAATCTTAAACGATTTAGCACTAAAAAAAGAGAAAGAGCGCCTTAATAGATAAAGGGCTCTCATTCCCCGGGCTGCCAGCTTTGCTGTGAGCGTCCCCCAACATTCTGCCCGAGAGCATCACCCCCAAATCACGAATGATATTTTGAGATTCGATTAGTCTGCCACCAGGACAATACTGGAAGAGGGGGTTGTTACTCCCACAATGCAGAACTCATGATTTGGTGGAGTTGAAACTCATACCGTTCGAGCCCACCCAATAATCCAATGCATTGACATCGGATTGAAGTAAAAGAGCATCAGACACCGAGGTAATTCCACGGCCAACCTCGCTGTCATCAGCAAAAAGTTTCAAAAACGACTCCTTGACCACAAGGGGGATATCATTGACAAAAATGACAAAAGGTGTGGGGCCCAAAACAGACCCCTGGGGAACGCCACTAGTGACCGAGCACCAGGACGAGGTGACGCCATGAAGAACAACACGCTGAGACCTATTACTTAGGAAATCAGCAATCCAGTTAACAATGATTGGGGGAACCTCTAAGAACTCCAATTTGCGAATAAGTAGGGAGTGGGGGACTGTGTCAAATGCTTTCCGTAGGTCTAAGTAGATAAGGTCAACGGCGTCCCCATTATCAAGACAGCGCGTGACAGCCTCCATAGTCGAGAGCAGATTCGTGAAGCAGGAGCGTCGGAGGAGAAAGCCATGTTGCGCATTTGAAAAGAACGACCGTTTTGAAAGGAAAGACACAAGAGTGTCACGAACATGTGTTTCGAGCTCTTTACTGGGGAGACAGGTCAAACTAATAGCTCGGAAATTGTCTACCGAGCAAGAATTGGGGGACTTTTTGATGGCAGTGACATTTGCCTGTTTCCAAATGCACGGTAGCCGACCCGACGCAATAGAGAGTGTAAATATCGATAATAGAGGGGATGCGAGAATGGCAGCGCCCTCTTTGAGAAGACGGGGATGAAGATCATCAGGCCCAGGGGATTTACTAATGGATAATCTATTAAGATAACGCTTTACAGTGGCATAAGAAAGACCAAAGTCTGTGGGGCAAGAAACTTCATACGTGGAGGGATTGTAGTCAACAGACGAGAAAACGTCTCCCAACAGGACCGCTTCAGGATGAGACTCAACTGAAAAAACAGATTGGAAGAAACTGTTCAGGGCCTCCACAATTTCAGACGGGTCACGGATGACCGTCCCAACCGAGTTCTCTACCACTATTAGTGGGATTTTAGGCTTAATGGAGCGTGCAATAGAAATAGAAATTAGACTAGAAGCACGATTGGGCGGGGACGTACCAGCTAGAAGGCTGCCATCAGAGTGGAATCGCGATAGTCGCGCCATCTCATAGTAACAATTTAAACTAAATAAGTAAATATGGTCACGTGGAATAACATAAAACAGATCGTAGGCAACGTATTAAAAACTTTTTTTTATTTATCTATTTTTTATTTATTAAGTTATTTAAACAGCTTTAGGAAAATCATAAAAATCTCAAGAATCTACTATATCTACCGTGTCACCCTTAAAGTCACACGTTAACTTTGCGCAATCATTGTAAGTCTGAAATACCACAAATCATCACAGTTTAACTAAATTTTAATTATTTCAGTGTGGTTTAAAATATGCCTACATGAGATTCCAAAATCTTGGTTTCAGTGTCTTTTAAACTATCATAAGTATTAGTCGAGTCAAATTGAGTGGTTTCCGGTAGTTCACTTTTTCCGTAAGTTTTCTGAAATAACCTCGAATAAATAGGGAAACTAAATTACAATTACCAAAATCAATAAATTGGCATACTCTAGAAGATGTAAATATGCTTTGTTCTTGAATAGATATTTTTGGGAGCTCTTTCAAATTCTGGTTTTAATAAAGAATTATTCATATTTCAGTTAGTTTTTATTTCAGAATGTATAGGGTAATTTTTAGTTGTGTAGGTACAGCATTTGCTTTCAAATGGTGCCTTCCATTTTGAAAGTAAATTTCATCCGGCAGAAAATGTTTACTACATACAAAGTCATATGAAGTAATTGAAGATGGAGTCCAATTTTCACGATTTACCGCTAAAACCCATTTTCCTAGTAATTCAGCATTTCTCAGAGGAAATCTTAGTGTAAAAAAATCTCTTATTCCGAGATTATTATAAAATATTTACTATAATATTACATACTTATGAAATGATAATTTTATTTCTTTCCCAGATCTCTCTTTACAATGTGAAAACGCGCAGTTTGTAACCATTTTTGCGGATATGCTTTTAGACGCAAAAGTTTAAACACGAAAAGACCGCCGCTGCGCACGACGTGATGCGCAGTGGATCACCTTTTTTTTATCTCTTCGAAATTCGCGTCGTAGCCATGGCGACAATGTTTAATGCGTTTGTGAGATGGCGCGTACATCGCGATTCCACCCTAATGTCAGCCTTCTAGCTCGCCTGTTTCCCTTGGGATTGGCGGAAAGGGCAGTGCTTCTAGTCTAATTTCTATTTCTATGGTATGGTACTATGTAGCGTCCCTATCGGGATTATTCATACACGCAAATTAACATTAGATGCGAGCAGAGATAATTTAACTCCGCCTCTTTAGGGAGGTTACAAAAGCATCATACCGGAAACCGACCTGGTCTGTTATTTCGATCACGTGGTTTTAAGAGCGACAATTCAACCACCACTTTCCGCTCCCTATCTAAATTCTTTCTGATGCGAGGCAATTGACGGGGCCGCTAAAGCACGGTACACGCGATTGAAGTTGGCCGTGCCGTGGGCTGATTAACCATTTTATGACTTTTGTAAAAAACTTTAGGGCAAGGCCCACACTATAACCATTTAGTTCATTAGAGATTCATTCTTGAATCTTTTAATTAATCCTAAAATTAGGTGATTATGATTTTATTTTGAACGTTTTTCATTATCATAGTATTTATGCATAATGTTTTATATTTTTAGCCTGTTTAAATTGTCAGGATGCCTGAAGTTATGGCTGATTTGTTGACGCTCATTGAGCAAGAAATTCCTGAAGGGAGGCAAAACCTGCAAGATAGTCATAGCAATTTGGAAAAAGTGGCTGAATACTGCGAAGCCAATTATTTCCAGTCTGAAAACAAACGAGCTGCGTTAGAGGAAACCAAAAATTACACTACCCAGTCTCTGGCGAGCGTTGCCTATCAAATAAACACATTAGCCTATAACCTTTTACACATGTTGGATCTACAAACAACACAAATGGCTGAAATGGAGTCACAAATCAATCACATTGCTCAGACAGTTATGATCCACAAAGAGAAAGTTGCTAGACGAGAAATTGGAATTCTGACTACTAACAAAGCTACTACCAGGCAACATAAAATTCTAGCTCCTGCCAACCCCGAAAGACCCATAAAATATATCCGCAAACCTATTGATTACACCGTTTTGGATGATGTTGGACATGGGCTTAGGTCATCAGCTTCTGGTAACACACCAAGAGCTAGACGTACACCATCTCAAGTTTCAGGAGTGGCATTAATGAATTCAGCCATACACGTTAACGGAGCTAATTTAGCCACTGCTGGACCAGCCCCAACTACTAAACCACCTACTCCACCTCAAACAGTTCGCTCAATTGGAAGTCTTTCAAGAGGTGAATTTTGCAGATGACATTTAATCATAAAAACAAACTGTTAATAATAATGCCTTCCCTCTCTAGGCTCTAGGGAATATAGGACTCCAGCCCCTCCGATCGCTCCTCCGACTGTTCCTAGCAACTACGCCCCTGGTTTAGGGCATTCGCGCACCCAAGAAGCCCGTCGTGGCAGTGGTTACTCCACTTTGCCGCCAATGCATGGCCATTACGGGCAACAATTGCATCACACGTTGCAACATCCCCAACATTATCACTCGCAACATCACTCTCAGCACCAGACCCTTCAAGGTGGTGGAATAGCTCATCACGGAACACTTCAGCATCATTCCCAGTACCAACAACACCATATTATTCAGCAACAGTCTCCAGTACCACCTCAAATTGGAATGGTTCATCCTTTAACCCATATGTTGCCCCCGGCTCCTAATCCCCCACCACCTCCAGATATATCCACCATTCCTTCTCGGGAAAGAGACAGTCTTCCTGGTAAGTTTAGTTACATAATCAATTATTTCTTTGTACATCTTTTATATGTTAACAGTTTCCTTTAATAAGAATGATCTTTTAGCTACGCTCTTGTTATACCACTTCTGCCATTGTTTCCTTTTTATTACATATTCAGTTTGCAAGAAATCCTTTTAGTATTTTTATTTTCGCCTGCATTTTAGAACCTCCCCCTCCTCTTGGACTACTGGAGTTTGATCGATCTGGTAAGATTTTGCTCATTTTTTTTGGCTGTCAGACCTTTGCTTATTAATATTTTTTATTCATTAACATTGAAATCCAATTATTTGTAATGATAAGTGTACTAACACGAACGTTTATGAAAGTTATGTTTTTTGTGTTATTTCCCCCAAAATTCGTAGAAATATCCCCGTAATACCAGTTGTTAATCATAATTATTTGATAGAACCAAAGCCACTTATATTAAAACAATACCAAGACATTTAATTCATAATAAATATTTCAACTAGGTTTACAGAATCTACAATTCCCTTTTTCATTAAGTAAATTAATAAATAATTTAAACTAATTTTAACAGTCTCGCCACCGCTACCTCCACCCCCTCCAGAAGAAGAAAATTATCCTCCTCCCTCCCCACCAAGTTACGGAACTAGAGCCGGCTCAATCAGTGAGGATGCTGTATCCACCATTCCAAAAACTTATATTGAAAAAGGTGTGAAAAAGGAATTATAGTCTATAATAAACCCCCTTCAGGAGGAAGTATGAGAGCTTGATCAAACAATTAACAACAACAATACCATATAATTGTGGTGGACTGATTTTTTTATGCTTTACGCTATGGCCTATTTGTTGTGTAAACTTTTGTCTAGACTGAGAAGAGTCACACCGTCGTGGGTTCAAGTGCTGATGAGACTGAAATTTGTAATTTTGGTTTTTAATATTTTATTTGTCTGATAAAATCATATTATAGTTATAATTAGCCTTTTCAGTTTACATAGAGCCACGTAGTGGCAAATGCATGAAGCTCATAAACTGCTGGATTTTCGTCTGCTAAGCAGACGCTTTATTGGATAATCGTCTGCTTAGCAGACGAAAATCCAGCAGTTTCTGAGCTTCTCGCATTTGTCACTACGTGGCTCTTAGTAAACTGAAAAGGCTAATTGTGTACATTATAACGCGTTTTAAAATTTAATCTTCAGTTTTCTCTAGTTACAATCAGTCTTTCTATACTAAACTAAAATGCGTATTTGTTGCTAATCTTACCTTTAGTCCTTTAATAGGTGATTCTGAGATATAATATCGACAGATACATGTACAAAAGAGTTATTTTTGGGCATGCGCTCTTATATTAGTAGCTTATTATTATTATTATTATTATTATTTTTATGAAAGAGTGCGAATAAGTGATTCTGAAAGATAATATCGACAAATACATGTACAAAAGAGTTAATTATTTGGCCGCAATAAAAATACTCAAATACTTTAACTATACAACAGAAAGTAACGAAATCATGTAACCACCAATCTTTTTTAGAATCACCTATTATAGTTTATGGTAATACTCTGTTGTTTTTCTCAATTTTTTACATATGAGAGCTTTTATACTTTCCACCAAAGGAGGTTTGCTATACATATTTTTACTTTGATTCTTAAGAATTAGTGAAATTTTAATTTTTTATATTTAGTTATTGCTATATATGATTATCATGCTGATAAAGAAGATGAGCTCTCATTTTCTGAAAATTCCCTGATCTATGTTGTGAAGAAAAATGATGATGGATGGTACGAAGGTGTTTTGGAAGGAGTTACTGGCCTATTTCCTGGAAATTATGTGGAGCCGTGTATGTGAAATTTTTGTGAAATGTATATTTTCGCTTTAACTTGCGTATTAGGTAGTATTAGCAAATCTTGTATTGTAGAAATATATATAATACCCATATAGGATTTAGTCCAGTGTTTATTCTAATTATTTTTTTTAAACTTTTGATTAGTAAAATTGATAATTTTGTAGGAATTGTCGTGTACAGTGTAATAGTTTTCACTTTAAACTACTTCCATCTGGTCAAATATATGTATCTTTCTGCTTTGAAATATAAATTGTACAATATACTTTATAAGTCGATCTTAAGAAATATTTTAATTTTTTATTAAGCTCACATTGATCAAATAATTCAAATGACTTAGTATTAATTACAATAGATTTAGGAACTAGATCTCGTAAATTTCTTTATCACTATTTGAAATAACTGGGTTTTTTTAATTTTTATTATTACAGGGTTGCCACGCGTCAGGGAAAAGTCAGGGAATTTAAAAATGATCCTATAAAGTCAGGGAATTTTAAGAATTTGTGTCAGGGAATTCAATTTTATCATGACAGTTTTTGAAGGTAATTTTTCTCTAGTTATCTGACCGATTCTATGATTATTATTTAGTTCCTTTAGAGTTTTTTTTTAACGTTGCAATAATACTTTTGTACTGAAATGTAGGTTGATTTCAATTTAAAACTTCTGATAAAAGTAAAATTTAAAGCTAAAAATTGTCTAATTTTGGCTTTAAAAAGTCAGGGAAAATCTCTTAAAATGGTCAGGGAATTTGAATCTGAAAATATTGTGGCAACCCTGTATTATTACTATTATTATGAATATATCATTGTCTTTGTATGAGTAGACAAGGTATAATGAAAGACATAATGCGTTGCTTTAAAAATTAGATAAACGTCTGGTGGGAGAGGGGAGTTCTATGAACTTCTACGACATCATGAATTTTTAATCATAGAAGACGCTATTGTAATACAATTATGCCTATTATTTACAAAGCCAGTCTTGGAAATAAGATTTTTCAAAAAACTGGTCATGTGAACACCGGAAAATGTGCTTAAAAATTATTAACTGGTCAAGACTATTCCTTTATTTTTTGCAATACTGCCAGTTGCCAGGCTACCAGGAAATTCTTTCCGTGTTAGACGTGAAATTACTCCATTGAATTTGTTTTTAGCTATAGGCAGTTAAGTGGATCATCTATATTGAACTACTATTTTCAAATGAAAAATAAACAAAATGACCAGTGAACACCCCTTTCCCCCATTAGACACTACCTTTAATTTCTCTTGAATACATCTAGGTATTGTCAAGGCGCCAAATAAATTGAACTTGGCCCGACGCCATCGCCTTATTTCCAAGACTGGTATGGGGTAGATTTTTTACCAAAACATAATAATAGTTATACTACATCAGTATGGGCACCATATTCCAATTTTTCGGAAGGAAAATAACCCATTTCACCGTTTTGTTTCTTAATCTGCCACCATTCTCTGTTAGTTTGATTTGTAACTTTAACGTATTCGTCCTTGGTCAACGATATTTCGAAGGAACTCTTAATACAAATAATAGGTAAGAAATTATAAACGCCTATGAATATTAAACTTAATTAATTACTTGCGCCTCGTAATCTTCCAAAACTCGCCACGCGAATTCTTCAAATGTGTCTACGGTAGCTTCGTAGAGGTCATTTTCTACTGAGGTGGATTCGGGAATGTCACGATGACTGTTAACATTTTCTGGTTCACTGATAATTATTTTTGAAAAGCTATTTAATTAGTACGGTTGAGAAAAACGTTTACAATAAACAAAAACTTTAAGCCTACTAAATTTCCGGAGTCGTTTCAGCCGGTTTTTTAGTTTTGGCATTTTTATCAACCACCGCGTAAATTGGTTCTTGCTTCTCTGACTGTGTCACTGATGTAGTAGTCAGAGTAGTATTTGGCACGTAACTGTCGCTTCTGTAGGATTCGTATATCATTGGCACTGTAAATGTAGGTTTAAATACGGATTTTAGGTTAGTGATAAAATAATAAGTACTTAGACTGATATACTTGGCTTATGCTGTCCAGTTTTATTTTCTTTAATGAAAAGTTGAATGTCTTGGTTCAAGTCTAGCTTTTCTAATATATTTCTGATAGATTCTTGATTCTGAATCAAATAAATCGAAAATTTCAATTATCTTCCGTACAGTATAGCGTACAGTGCAAAATGTACGTCATCTTCTTTGGTCACGTATGCCGAGTACAGGTTGCTTGTTTGCCAAAATGAGTCCCTTAAAACTTTCATTCGATGTTTTTCCAATTCTTCAAATAACTATAAAGAGAGTATCGTATTATAAAACTTTGGAAAGTGGGAACTTTTCGGTGGAAAAGTGAAATGTACCTGGCAGGCGTTAATCGTGTCTTTCTCCCATTGTTGTCTTTGTTCTTCCAGTGCGGCTAGTGATTCCTTGTAAGCTGTATCGGCTTCGTTAACGCTGTCTAAACTCTTCGTGTGTTTCGTTTTTAACTATTTTTGAGAGAGAAAAAGATGGTTGCTTGATGCGGTAATAAGATCAGTAAATTATGTTAGGAAAATACCTTATCTATCTCTTTGGGATGAATATTAGCTTTTCCCATTTCAGCCAGTAGCGCTTGGCCAATTTGCTCAGATTGTTTACTTTTGTGAAAATAGTTTCTTTTCAGCTACAAAAAAAAATCCATACAAAGTTGGTCTCTCCACGTGCAAAATAACAGTTTGAATTTGGGGCCGCGAAAGTGAACGTTCATTGATTGGTTCTTTCTATCCAATCGCATTTCTGCAAGGCCTGCGCGGTACTATTTTTGGGTCTCTTGGGTGACGTAAAAACGAAACATACCTCGGACGTTTTCTTTAGTACGTTTTTCCGACAAATTTGCGTTTTTAAAATTTCTGCTTGAGCGTGCCTCCTTTTCTGTTGATCAATTTCTAGTTTTTCTTGCAGACAATTAGCTTCTTTGATTAAATCGTTTGCCAAATTGATGTTGTCTAATCCGACCAATTCGCTTCTAGCACTTAGTTCGTCCCACGCCTGACGCAAACCCCTTACAAAAAATAAACAACGAATATACATCCTAATTAAATTGCGCCTAATTAAAAATTAGACTAACCCCGATTCGTCTTTACCACCGCATATTTTCGAAAGTTTGACTAGCGCTTTTCCATATATTTCCTGAGCATGGGCTCTAGGGATAAATGTTTACGATAAGCTATTTTTAATCTTATTTCGACTCACCAAAAAAACAATCTTCTAAGATACATCGCTAATTTTTCCGCTTCTGATTCTCTTACCTGTGTCTCAAAAACTCTATGTACTCTTTCCACATTTGTTTCCCAACTTTTAATTTTCGGCAGAGCACCTCGAAACCCGAAAAATCGGTGCTGTTTTCATTCTAGAAAAAGATTGAAATAAAAACCATCGAAATTTAAACATTACGTAAAACCTAGTGTTCGTAGCGCGTCGAACGCGATCGCGTATTTTATTACCCAAAAACACGTTGAAAACGATTCCATCTTAACACTTTCAGAACTATTTGAAACATTTAGTAAATGGGGACTCAAGATGAGCCTCGAAATACGAGATAAGATAATTTCTAGATGAAATTCCCGGTATAATAGAGCCGCCGCGACTTGGGACTTCCTTCCTGCGGGTTTTTAGTACACTGTTGTTTTATCAAGTTTTTTCGCTGAATCAACGTACCAAGTACAGGTGCTCATTTCTAACCGGAGAAAGCAGCTGTGTTTTGTGCCAGTACCTTCTCCTCCGCCATGAAACACGAGATATCGAAGTTGCGCCAATATCTACCTATTAATTCGCCGCCGTTTTAATGTCTTTTCTTTATATATGGAGTCATTCTAGGCGAGAATGCAAATTTATTTTCTGGGGGGAATGTAAATTTCGTAATTTATGCGATAATGTGAAACGTACTTTTATAACTTGACAGCGAGTTTATTAATTTACGATTCGGGTAAATGTTTTTAAAATAAAGCTATTGCATTTATTATAAATTGGTATTTTCACATTAAATTAAAAATATTCGGTTAACGTTGTTTGAAATTATAATTGATCGAATAATTTTCCTTTAATTTGATGTTTTACGTCATTTCGTTAACACCAATTTTGAATTTAGCGCCAAATGTTTAACGGATGACAAATTTATGGACAATAATGACTTCATCGCGACGATCCGATGAACCTGGTAATTTACCGCTGCCGCCACTAGGGAATTTTTTCCTTATCCCTTTACCACACTCTTTCACTTGAGTTACAAGTGTCAAATTATCCAATTCGTTGATTTGACAGATGCAGAGAATATTTTCAATTTGTCGCTGTTATATTTTCATTCTATTTAACGTCATTTAATAAATCTGGAGAGCGTTAAACGTTAAAACTGCCGTGAGTAAGCATATTTTTTAAATATTAACCTTTGTTTTGTTAATTTTTAAGCCTTTGTTCGTTGCATGACGTAATTTGATTGGTGGGCCTTTGCGGTCGGTTTTCGCTATGGCGGGGGTTGTGCGCCCAAGTTTTCGTTCGTTAACTATTAGGAAGGTTAACAATTTCAGAATGCGTATATAACACTGTCATCACTTGGTAAAACGCCTTCAAAGCACTGTGGTATTCTAAATATACCATTCCTTATGGAATTTTGAAAGCAGATCGTTTTTATGTTCTTAGTTTCATTATCTTTTTAATCAAAATTATATACACTTGGGGGCGCTATTGTAATATAGAGGTAAATTGGCTTCACTAACCTTTCTTCAATCACCCCTGACATAAGCCTAGATACAGCTTTGAGACCTATCTATTGTTTCTTTATCATTGATTGACCAAGAGACCATGTAACATTTGTAGGGAAAATTTTTTTAGTATCGGTCTTATTAGGTTCTTGGAACTACTTGCGCCTAAAAATAAGTAACTTTTTACACTGTTGCAGAAAACATCATTGATAGTCATTTCCACTGCATGTTTTTCAATGGCTAAACCAGAAGAAACACCAATAGGTGAAGATGTCACGGGTGCTAATGGTGATTCAAGATCACATTCCACATCAAGTAGTCTTCAGAATGGAACAAATCATGTAGTTGATGGAACCAATGGTACTCTAAACCTGCGTATCCCTTCAAATTTCTCTGGCATTCTGCACATCAATCACCATCACGCTGTGCAAAATACGGAAGAGCTTCAGTATGAAGGCCAAGAACTCTTTGTAGATTTTTTGCAGGTTGAATTTCAATCTCAACATGTTGATGTGCCTACCGAAATCCAGCAATACGTGGCTCAAGAACATACTCAAAGGTTTTCCTAAGAAAATCTGAATATAAAACTTATCATTAATTCAGTATTTCTATTCAGAGCTCCTAGGAATATGGCACAACATGGTTCGGTCCTTCGTCAACTTGCAGATGAGTTTGCTCAAAGTGAAGGGCGAAAAAGAGTTCGTAATGAAGCGCACAAAGTCATGGTAAGGAGACAAATCCAAAATATATAATGAAGATGTAAATTAATTTAAATTGAATTTTCAGCAACACATCGACCACATTACAGCTGAAGAGTTCCAGGAGTTCTTAAGTCACTTTTTTGTAGATGACAGAAACCCTTGGGAACGCATTGTGACGCTATTCTTCTTTTGCAGCGATATGATCATAACAGCAATCAAAAATAAGCTGTTTGACATAACAAAAAAATTTATAAGGTGGTCTATCGAGTTTATTCTAAAGAAAGTTTGCGACTGGGTTGCTAAATACGGTGGATGGGTATGTAGCATTACTTCTTACATTTGTGTTCTGTTTTGCTTTTACTGTGCACATCCCCCTTTTAAGTAAGTGTGTTCTGGTTTGTTTGTGTGGAAAAACATTTTGCTCGCATCAATTAAACTTGTTTATAATTATTAAAAGTGTATTTATTTTTATTAGAATGCTGTCTTGGGGTCCATGACCAAAATGACCTTAAACACAATCTCCTTGATTGGAGCTCTGGCGGTTGCTAGTTTAGCCATTGTAGGTGGCTTTTATTTGTGGAAACACAAATGAGTGTTATAAGTGTTTTAGATAAACTAAAAATTTTGTTCAAATATTTCTCCAATACCCTACATATTTAGTTTCAAAGGGTATTTAAAGGTCTAAATTAACCGCATTGTGCCTTGTTCAAAAGGGAAGTCATTCCATAAAATGTTGAATTTTTGAAATATTTTACAAAAAAAAAACTTTTTGATTGTCTATAAACTTTAATAATAATTTTTCGAAGACTTTTACACATTTTACCATTTTTTTTAATGGAAATCAACTTAAGACCAGTTTTTTCCTTATTAATAAGGGTATTAAAATAACTTTAGTTTTTATATAAATGGTTCAAAGTAACCCTGGTTGTTAAAAGTTTTCAAACTGTCCAAAATATTTTGCTGGTTGTACAAAAAAAAGTGAAGCAAATTTACCAGTCCTAGTCCTTTTAAGTAGATTTACTTTTGAATGATTTGCTCATTTTGGCATGTTTTTTGTATAATTGCATTAAACATGTTAGGAGATTTAAAGTCATTTTTGACATTTTAAATTGATTATTAATCAAAATATGTGTAATTTAAATATGCCTTCTTTATTGGAATTTTTCTATGTCTTTAAACTAAAATATGTTTGGACCATATTCTGCCAATACTTTTATGCAAAAAAACCTTAAAATAATTGACAAAAAATTCCAGCTGTACAATTATATTTGTACTCATTACTATCACTGTCATCAGTATTTTTGCACATTATGATTAAATTGTTAATCATACTTAAAGCTTGTGCCTTAGTGAATTCCAGTTTCATTTTAACTTTAAATTTAAAGTAATTCTGAACATTAAATTAAATCATTAAAGTTAAGTCGTAAAGGTTCCTGGCCCAATTTTAAAATCTACTTATTTTTAAAATTAATACCAAAGTTGATGATTACTTAATTAAAATATCTGAAACATTGACAAGATACTTTTCCATCTTTTTGTGAAATTGGTTTGCTATCATTACTTTTTCCCAGTTCTATTTAAAGTATTTAAAAAGTATGAGGCGCCACTATTTATTTCAATTGTTTAATTTTTTTTTATTTCACAGAATAAGAAATAGTTATTCCGAAAACCTTTTAATTTTTGTAGAAAAACTGTGATAGAAAGAAATTGGTGTGATTTTATGATTTTGCCAGAATCAATGCATTCCTAAGACTGTTTCAGAGGCATTATTGACTTATGCTTTTTGAAAATTAGTCAAATTGCCTTGATGCTTTTTCTGAATTAGTCAAATTGTATTGATTATCTCCACAAAATTAAATTACTCCACACTAAGAATAAAGTCTAATACAATTTTCTCATGAATGTAGTAATTTCTAACAGAAATGAATAAATTCATGTTTGTATATCCCCCCCAATATCTGACTTCCACAGTTTTCAATATTGTGCCATTTTGTTTTACTACGAAATTACTATTTGTGTATTTTAATTTTTTGGCTCATTATTTTTGTAAATAGTCCAGCTAGATTTGGACTTCTTTCTACAAAAAAATATAATGTAGTTTATAGTGTTGTAATTGTGTTTTTTTCTTATTCTACTGGACCAGTTAAGATGTTTAGATAGTTTTATTTAACATTTGATGCATCATGGGTATTAGAGATATTTAAAGTTGATTTTCCCCATCGAGACTCCATATGCTCGGGTATGGTGGTATTTGAAAGTTTTAGCAAATCATAGAAATCAGGTATAAAAGTTGGCATGGTCCTTATTTGGGGTCCCAACATGGCCTAGTAGAAAAAGTGATGATTACTATTGTATCTTGAAGGACTGGTCAGTGGCGTAGCCAGAGATTCTTCAAGGGGGTCGAAGAATTTGAAGGTTAAGAGGGTGATCGAGAAGGGGGGAAATATAGTACAGTCAAACGTAGGCCCAAGGGGGGTCTGGGCCTGGAAATTACTCCCCCCTTGTCTATGCCACTGCAGCATGTGGCGAATAGAGATGGGCGCCTAGTTGAACTTGAAATAACCTCTACATCTTTAGGTCTAATTTAATGGCTACTAGTCCCAAACATGTAAAAGTAATGTTGCGCGCATAAACATGATATTTATTTATTTATTTCATAAAGAGGTACATAATAATACGCCTAAGCCAATAAAAGCTTCTGTGGCGCGCGCCCTCTAAAAAAGAAACACAAAAAAAATTATTTTTGAAAAAAAAAAAAGACAATAAATTATAATTTTAAAAAAATCCTCATGCTTCCTATCACACAAATATAGATATATATATACACACACACACACATATATATATATATATATATATATATATACATATATGACAAGAAACATGAGGAAATAGTTAATTATCGTTAACCCAATCTATTAATTTAACACGAAAAGAACCCTTTGAATGACAGTTGAAGATATCTGGAGTCAGGGAGTTCCAGTCACTTATAGCGTTTTCCATTGGGAACCTCCGAGCACTCCCGGAGTGCTCCAAAATCAAAATCGTATTCCATTGAAAAAAAAAGGGGCAACTCCGAGAGGGAGGATTGTCTTCCATTGACCAAGGTACTCCCTCACGGAGTGCACCCGGAGTGCTCCCGAAAACGTTTCGTATTTCATTGGGAGCTACCAGGGCGAATCCTCCGAGCGCCTCCTACAGAGAGCAGTGACGTCATTCAACAAATCCGGATCACACTCGGAGGTTCCCAATGGAAAACGCTAGAGCCCGAAATATGAGGTGATGCCTCACGGCTTATAGGGCACACGCGGTTTGAAAAGTTTCCCAGAATGACCAAGGACAGGAATTCATACCTCTAACTTGGAATGGTTATCTCACCCGATTTCCGTCTCCATCTAGGGGACCGTTTTTTTCCATCATTTTGACGTCAGAGCATACGTGTTTTCTCATAAGATTTTCAATGGTATTAAATCCTAGTTTCAGATAATTTCGCTACGTGTTACTGCCATTTTTCCAAAATTTTCCCGCCGAGCGCGCGCTAAGCTTCTTACAAGGATGCTGGCGCGTTCATCCCTCCTACTTCGCCTCCCTTCCTATCCTCCTTGGAATGACCACGCGTACGGCTGGTATTATTCAGAGTAAATTTTTTTGAAAAGTTTAGGGAAACGTTGCCTTTCAAAATTTCGAAAATGTATACAAGGTCATTAACCCTATGACGGTCAACTGGTCAAGAAGAGTTACGGTCACGTGGGGGAAAAACTGTAAGGCCTGACGTCAACTTAATTAGTGAACTGGTTATGAGGTTTCGAATTATTAGGGTGGTACTTTGGGCAGTGGCGTAGCTGATGGTCCGTACGGCCCGCAGTGCGGGGGGGCGAACTATAAAAAATTGAAAAGGCGGGCCCCATTGAGATTTTTGCGGTGGGGGGGGGGGGGGGGGCTCTGATTTCTCAGCTACGCCACTGGCTTTGGGTATTAGCCATTATTCTTCCAACCAAAAGAGAGGTATAATTTAGGTTTTGGAACTTCGGAGTGGGTAAAGAAAGTATAACTTTGTGACGTCATTTTACCCGGAAATTACTCCGATATTGTGGTGAGAAATAGTTCGATTCAGGTTAAAAATGTTTTGCCAAAATGGCTACCAGTGGCAATTTTACTACATAAATTCAGTTTACTCTCTTTACACCTCCTTTTCAAGAGTAAAAAGTGTAACCCCAATACTTATAGTTCATGATATCGAGTAATTCTCTCCTCCAGAACAAACGTATAGAGTAATGACAGTGTGACGTCATGGCACGTCACCCATGCTTTTCCCTATCGATAAAAAAAAAGCTACGGAGTGCTCTTACTCTATTATAATTTAGCGTAATTGTTTTTAAATTTTTGGTTCAAGAACAAGCTAAACGCATACACCGAAAATAGTATCTTGTGGTAGTGGAGCCCTAGATGATGGCAAGCCATTCTGCACAAAATTAAACCAAAATATATTAAGCTACCTTTTTCGAAATAAAGGGCTACCGTTCAAAATATAGGCCTACCTTTTTAGAAATATAAGGCTATCTATTTCGAAATAGGTAGCCTAATATTTATAAAAAGGTAGGTCTATATTTTGAAAGGTAGCCCGATATTTCAAAAAAGGTAGGCCTATATTTTGAAAGAGGTACTGAGGTAGGCCTATATTTTCAATTTATTTTGAAAGGTAGCCCTATAGAGGGTGTAAACAAAAAAATAATCCAGTTCTAATAACTCAAAATATGTTTTAGCTAGCAATTTGAAATTTTCAGGATATATATAGAACGTGCAGCGGAAATTTACATAACCTTGAACCATGTCTTCAAGGTCATTAAAGATTTATCTCAGAACTACTAAAGATACATTAGGAAAGTGTTCCCTGTCATATTTTAAGTGTAAATAGCTTTGATCATGACTAATTTGACCAATAACAAGTCAATTAATTTTAGACAAAACAAGGAGGTTGTGATGAAAATAATGTTACTATAGAGACCTGGTAATTGAAACTTGAACGGCTTAGATCGAAATGTACTCATTCTAGAGTAAAAAAATTTGCTAGACATACTCAGCTTTAGAAATTGCAAACTCCAATGACTTGGAATTCATGGTTCAAGGTTATTTAAAGTTTATCTCTTGAACCAATGGATTTAGAGAAATGGTTCCAATTTTAAAAGTTTTCATCATGGTGGTTTGCATCGGCTTAAAGGCATTTAGACTTAAACTTTTATTTTACACCTTTTTAAATTGGAACCCTTTCTCTAAACCATTGGTTCTCGAGCTAAACTTTGAATGACCTTGAACCATGAGTTGAAGGTCATCCGAGTTTGCAGATTCTAAAGACCCCTACCTAATGAGAATGTCTACTTTTCGAGTTATTAGCCCCGTCCCTTCAACCTGGTCTTTGGTACATTATTTTCATCACAACCTTCTTGTTTTGTCTAAAATCCTTTCGACTTGTTATTGATCAATATATTTGAAAGCTATTTAGACCTAAAATTTGACGGGGAATACTTTTCTAATTGCAACCAACTTTGTATCTCTAATTTTTCTCGAGATAAATTTTAAATTACCTTGAAGACGTGCTTCAAGGTCATTAAAATTTTCGGTTTCAAATGTCCCCCTGCACGAGCTACTTCACCTAAAAATTTTGACTTATTAGCACTGGATCATTAGTTTCCTTACATCGTGTATATCTGAAAAGGCCGTAAGAGTATATTTCAAAAGGTGTAAGCTTATATTTTGAAAGTGAAGCTTGTAATTTGAAAGTGAAGCTTATATTTTGAAAGTGAAGCTTATATTTTGAAAGTGAAGCTTTTATTTGAAAGTGAAGCTTAATAATTCTAAGATAGCTCAATACTAGACCAAGCTAGAGAAAGCTCAAAACTAGGGTCGAGGGGAGGGGGGAAGTTGATTAGCCACTGCCTCCGCAACAAACAATGTGAAAATTCATACATAGGAGCGGTTAATATTGGAAATCTTGTTAGGGAGGGGGACAGAAAAAAAGGTTATATTCCCTTTAAGTTTCAAGCAAGGTAATCCGCCACTGGTTTTCAACATTATTCCAATCGCTCGCTCGGCCAGTTATTAAACCAAATTTTCTTTAAAACAATGTATTTTCACATCACGAATATTTTAAATCTAATTTGAATAGAAACTGCCCTATACTGAACGTCGGTGAGAAGGACATCTCTATACGTATTAGCGAAGTCATCAATCGCGCTGCATTGGACAAAGCCTCGGTGGTCACTCTTGCTCCTCATCCAAAAAACTAATAGCGATACAGGACGTCAATTCTGGCCCATAATCCATTGTAAATAACTCACAATTCCCCCTCTCTTGTATCCTGACCCCTCCCCATGTCCTCCCCAAAACCTTCACCCTCCAGCGGACTTAACAGCCAACTGAATCCGCTTTTGTCCATAGTGCTGCGGTGATCTCCCAAACTCCTGATAAATTGGCTGAACTCTCATTCCTGATACAAACTCAGCAGTCTAGCGTAATTGCAGTGACAGAAACTGGTCTTAAGCCCCAAGTGCACAGTAGTGATCGAGCTACGACTCCCGCAATTTACTGTCTTCCAACAAGACCGGTGTGGCGCAACCATATAGAGTGGCTTCGTCGCTCTACCATTCTCATCATCTTTTAACATCCACCAAGTTGACATCCTACCGGCACCTCTGGTCCGTGACTACTCTGAGACACAAGGGTTTGATTTCATAACTACGAGCTGGAAAAATATCAACCGTATCATATCTCTTTTGTCTGGTCTACCGCTCCCCTTCATACGACAATCACGAGGCCCTCTTAACTATTCTGAATGAGTGTACGCGGCGTATTGTACTGTAATGAGCCATGAACTTGTAATTTTGAGGGATTTCCACTATCGCAACATACCTTCCGCTAGCAAAGCGACATTGGCCTTCCTAGAAGCTATCCACTGCCACAACTTCTCACAAGCAGTCCACGAAGCTACCCACCTAGGTCACCTTCTGCAACGGTCGAGTGCCCTGGACCTAATCTTTACCATTGATGAGTACCTGGTGTTTGATATTACCCAGCTTCCACCACTAGGGAAGAGTGACCACAACGTCATATCCTTCAGCCTGGCCTGTCTCAACCATAATTAACTCCCTGAAACCACCTACTAGGCTATGTCGAGACTAATTTAGGGGGAATTATGAAGTCTTCCTTGAATTCCTCTCACAGCAGGACTGGACAATCGCTGTTGACAGTGATGATGTGAGTACGTGCTGATCCGCCTCTCTTGAAATCCTCCATCAAGGTATCGAGATTTATATCCCATACCGGCGTCTGAAAGAGAAACGGGCTGCGCACTTTCATCCTCGTTTTGCTAAATCTATTGAATACAAGACGGTGCCTGGCGCCATTACCTTCGCAGCAAGGTTCGTCATTATTAGTCTGAGGTAGTTGATGCGGAACACGACGAGTAGAAAAAGGCGAGAAATATGATCACCAACGCATCCCGAAAGTTCAAGAAGAAGCATGAGCATGACTTAACGTATTGCTGATAGCCTGAAGGTATTTTTATGACTAATCCCAGAGGCGGCTCCTTATCCAATCCCACTGAAATGGCCCAAATTCTTAACCAGCATTTCATTACTGCCTCTTCGACCACCCACATTTCATACACTGCAGCTAGGGGCTGTGTCCCATCGTCAGCACAACGTCTTAGTCACTTCTCATGCACCGCTACCTCGGTGCTAAAACAACTCCTGTCATTGGACACGACTCAATCAGCTGGTCTAGATAGTCTTCACCCGTACATGCTAAAACAACTGGTCCATTCTATTGCAATACCTTTATCGATCATAATTAACAAAAGCTTTATCTCCGGTGACGTTCCACAACAGTGGAAAGTGGCCACAATCACACCCATCCACAAAGCTGGCTTAAGAACCATCCCGTCGAATTATCGGCCGATTGTGAAAACATTGCCCGTGTTGACGAACGACTGACCGATAAACCACTTCGCTCCTTCCTCGACGACCCGAAATTTATCTATCCCTCTCAGCATGGATTTCGCTCAGGTCGGTCAACTAAACCTCCCCTTCTACGAAGACCCAGAGTTGCCAACTTTCGGCCAACGGTGAAAAAACCCGCGGAAATCAAATATAACCCGCGGCATTTTAAATTACAAAATAAATGGCGAAAGAAGTATGAATAAATGAATGAGTATAGTATTTAAAAATTCAAGTGTTTATTATCCTTTAATTTTTTTATTTAAAACAGTACATTTTACTGTTGAATTTGCTTAACGTAGCCTTAGTTGGCTCGTATTCAGAAACTTTAAATTTGTTTATCAACAAATGGTAATGGACACGAAGTAGATTTTGTAATAACTCCACACTCATTCTGTTCCGAACATCGTTTTTCAAAAAATTCACTCTTGAAAACACTCTCTCAACTTCAAGGGGCTGATCACTCCGCGTAATCGGTGTACAGAGCCGTACCTTTGGCTGTACTAATGGGATTACGCGTAGTCTTTGAAGTCCCTGCCTTTGGCAGTGCTAATCTAAGCGTAATCTGGTGTACAGACTTTCTAAGAGTGGTTAGCCCCTCGCTCAACTTGAGCATTGCTCAAAGGAAGACTAAGTAAATTAATTACTAATTGTGCAATTTCTTTAAAGCAAAAAGTCTCACTACTATCTATGTAATGCAAAACACAGTTCCAAAAAGCGATTGCGTCGAATGTCGTTTCTAAAAAAATGATCTTTTTTCCAATCTACTAAGGGCAATTTTTCCCATTGTTTTTAGTATATATAAAATTCCTTAATATGGAGGAATTTTTTAAGGTCAGCTATTTCAGCGAGAGGAGTTTTAAACTGGGAAGTAACTCTTTCTGGCGCTAGGTTTTCCATGGTCATCAAAAGTTTCATATTAGATGGCAATCTTTCTAGGACCTCTTTATAGGCAGTTTCAAAAAATGCCCTAAATTTTTCTTTCAAATTTGATATTATGGCGACGTTTAATTCCTTGCTTACTTCTTGAAATTCATAACCATAATTGCAGGAGTCAATATGCATTAAATGATGTTTCACTTCGTCCATTGACGGAATAGAGTAATGGCACTCCGTAGCTTTGACCATGGTCGCCATTTTGGTCGCGATTTTTTATCTATAGGAAAAAGCATGGGTGACGTGCCGTGACGTCACACTGCCATTACTCTATAGAATTAGAGCGTTTACAACGTTCTAAAAAACTTGGGGTTACGATTTTCTGTGAAGTTTAATGCTGCTTAATTTCGAGTCACTGAAAACTAATTTCACTGTGTTTATTATTTCATCTGCACTATTTATAGAACACTTTTCGGCTACGAGACATGCCATTTTCAGTTCTGCTATTTTCTGTTCGTTGTCCTTGATGGTGGAAGACGAAAAGGTAACTATCGTATGAAAACGATTAGAAGTAAATGGTTGAGCGTTTGTTGAATGTCGATTTGTCTTTCGATGATTGTCTATGTCAGACTTGTGGGCTCTAATCGTTGTGGCGCAATATTTGCATCGGGCTCTCTCTGGTTCCCCTGGAATCTCTAGAATCAGGCCCCTCTCTACCATTGGGCTAGGTAGGGCTAAGCCCTAGGGCACCGTCTGGCCCTTAATTACTATAAAAAATATATATAAGGGCGCCTAATATAATTAACCTAGGGGCGCCTGAAAGCTAAAGACGGCCCTGTCTAGAATCCAATCTTTGATTTCTGGATCTTGAAGCCACCAGTTGCTAAATTTTGATTTTGATTTTGACTTAGCTTTAGGCATCACTGTTGGACATAAATTAAACTGCCTTAACGCGCCGTGAACGTTTACCGTGTAGGCTGTTAAATGAAAATGAAAAATAAAGCATATTCCGAGATAAAATAAGAGAGTAAACACGTTAAAAAATGAGAACCGAAAGGCTGTTAAATTAAAATGAAAAATAATGCATATTCCGAGATAAAATAAGAGAGTAAACACGGTAAGAAATGACAACCGATAATATCAAACAACTTTTATTTTTTTACAAAAAAAAACGCGATACCGCGGCTATTTTTTACGAAAACCCGCAGTAAATCCCGCGGCCCGCGGTCCGATTTTTTTTACCCGCGAATTAGTTTACAAACCAGCGGAAAACCGCGGAGTTGGCAACTCTGCGAAGACCCTTTCTTTCCCACCAAAGATAATTTAAACTTCGTACCCTAGATTCGAAATCACTCTCTCGCGCGTTGCCGATAGCGTTTACCCACTTCCCGCCGGAACTCAGAAAAAATTCGCTCCAATGGTGGCGCACTACTGCCATCTAGGGATAGAAACTAATTTTTTTTTGGAAGTTGCGGTGCGTAATTTGACGCGTTTCGCGTTCAACTCGAAGTTTTAAAACATGATGGACCACAATTATAGCACTAAAAAAGTTTCAAATCGAAAGAAAAAACCTAGACTTACTAAAGGTGAGTAATATAATCTTACAAGCGATTCAAGCATAATTTGACTAAACTTAATAGTTCATTCAATTTCATTTACCATTTTAATAGGGTTCGTGTTTAACATCGACATTCTTAAGGAATATTTGCCTGAAATTTTAGAAATTCTTCAAGATTGGCATCATTACCGAAAGAAGATATACAACCACCAGAATTACCATTTGTTAAAGTAAGTTTTTATTGGAAATATATGATTTACAATTAAGCGTGTTTCTATAAATACTCTTGTTTTAAATAAAACAAATCTAGGCCTAAATATGGCGCCTTACCGCAACCGATGGAGCCGATTTTTCTGAGGTCACGTGCCGGAAGAGGGTAAACGCTTCGTAACAAAACCGTGAATGGGAAAGCTCTCAGTATTCGAATCTAGGGTACGAAGTTTAAATTATCTTTGTTCCCACTAACTCCCCTTCTACGAATTTCACACTAGCCCGTAAAAAAGTTTAAAGTTCGGGACGAAAAAAAGGAGATAAGGGAAGTTCAAAGTCGAGTAAAAAAAATTGAATTATGAGTAAAATTGAATTAGATTAATAACCATGTCAGGTATTTGGAATTAGGCGCGTATAGTTGGAACTCAGGCCCTAAACATTGAGTTAAAATTTCAAAGCTCTAGAGCTAACCGTTTTCGAGTTTTTAGGAACATGACATACAAATAAATAAATAAATAAAAGGACAAACTTTAAGACTATAGTTATAGATAAATAAATAAAATGACAAACTTTAAGACTTATAGTTATAGATGACATACAAATAAATAAATAAATAAATAAAAGGACAAACTTTAAGACTTATAGTTATAGATGATATACAAATTAAAAAATAAATAAATAAAAGGACAAACTTTAAGACTTATAGTCTATACTCTATGGTAATATCGGCGTGACCATAGTTTCTATGGCGTGACGTATGTCGACCCATAAAAAAACTGCCCTCAAAATGGCGGCCATAACCCAAAGCTACAGAGCGATACTACTCTATAGATAATAATAATAAAAAAGGAAAATTCCACTTTATGTGTCGTCCTATTTTTAAAATTTTAAAGATTTTCAAAATAAATGTATTATACACAAAGTGGAATTTTCGTTTTTTATTATTAATCTGTTATAAATCGACTTCCAATTTCCTATTTTTTGTCAAGTTATAGTAACTGTAGAGATGATCAGATGAATCACGTGACCCTCCTGCCCGCATTGGCTGAGGCGGGTTCACGAATTTAGGAATATAAATGAAGTAATTTTTGTCCAATGACACTGTAGAGTTTAGCATTTATATCTTATAACGTCATAGCAGGTAGTGGGAAGGTTATTGTTCCTATCTTTTACGCAACAGAGTGAAACCTTGAAGTGGAGCGCCAGAAATCATTCGAGTGCTAGGAGAAGAGATTACGTAATCGTTGTGCAATAACAATCTCGGTAGTATAAAAAGTGACGCGTCAGTAAGGACAAAGAATATTCTTTGGCAGGGAAGCCATTTTAGTGCGTTTCAACTTTTGTCACATGAGCGAGGAATCGTCGACGAATAATTCAAATTGCGAAGGATTTTTGCAGTCTCAAGTTTCTAACTTAAACTCTAAAGGTATAAAAACGTCTTCAATATTTAAAGGCAGCATTAGAAGATACCATAATGAACAACTAAGTAAAGAAGTAAATCAGTTTTATTGGAAAGAGTCGGAGACCACCATTTCTTCACAACCGCAAGCGTATATAAATCATGGAAGCCTAAAAGAGCGTAAATCTCCCATCAAATCATCGGGTAAAGTGTTACACGCTTCTGTTAAAGAAAAACCCAACGCCCAAAATGAAGCACCAGTAAAGAGTTTCCAGGCTAGGGGAGGAGGATTTAGGAGGGAGTCAAAGTACTATGGAGAATATAAAGATTGCACCAATTATGTACGCTATGGATATTGCCGCTTTGGAGACAAATGCAAATATGTCCACCCAGATTATGATGAATTCTCTGAATCAGAAGCGTCGGAAGAAGAACAACCTGGATTAGACAGTCGAGTTACAGATTCCAAGCAAAACTTTGATTTTAAAAGAAAAAAACTTTGTTGGAATTTTAAACGAAACGGCTCTTGTTTCAAAGGGGATTATTGCAACTTTTTGCACGTATTTCCAAATCAAAACACAACTGACGAACCTTTACAAGAAGCAGATATTTGTGAAGGCTCATTGGCGTTGAATCATGACCTTTCAAGAGGAAATCAGTTGGATGATACTTCCAAAAATATTTTTAAAGATGCCCCATTATGTCGAAATTACATGTTTAATGGAAAATGTCGCTTTGGTAATGCTTGCAAATTTTCTCATGTTCCCAGAACGACTAGAAACTCTTCAAACGAATCCAAAAGTCAAGAAAATTTGGATAAAAGAGCCACCGTGAATGAAGATAAAGAATTAATTGATGATCTAAATAACTCTGTGGACATTGAAACCACAAAATCCATTGAAATTACATCGGTAAAAACCAAGAATAATTTACATCTGTCTAAAAGAAATGTTGTAAAACCTTTGAAAGCCAATCTACACATCCCAGATTTATCTGTCAATGATATACATAATCTTCGGTAAGAATAAAAAAATTACCTTTTAGAGGTGTTGTTTTTAATTGGTCATTATCTTTTTAGCAAAGATGAACTTGCTTTTTTTAAGAGAAAATTTCAAAGAAAAATTGATAATGAGAAAGAAAATGAATTTGATGTGTCTTTCGCTCCTACAGATCCAGACTGGGTAGGCTTAATTTTAAATTTTATTTCAACTGAATTGTCCAACTAATCAAATATTTATATTCAGAAATTTGAAGTTAAGCAAGTAAAACTTCATTTATCAATTCCGGATGATTATCCCAAAGAGATGTGTTCTGTTCAATGCCGAAATGAAGATGATATATTGCCCTTGATTTTATTACGGTAAAAATGAATTTATTTTTAAATTACTCGTCATTAGTGTTCGTACGGGGACAAAATAAAGTCTGGGTCGGGGATGGAAAATTCTTTGAGTTTATTATGAATAGAAAAATTATAAAAATAACCCAATTTTACTGAGCCTAGAGGTCTATAGCTTAGGCAATTGTTAAAGTAAGTTGTTTCATAAATTCACAAGTTATTTACAAACGTTGTAACTCCTTAGCTGAGACTGAGAGAGCCCGAAACAACGGCAATTATGAAAGTGAAACTAAAATTTAAAAAAGCTACTCAAGTCGGAGTTAAGCGTCGAGCAAGAACTACTTCAGCGGCATCAGCCGAAGGTCATTCGGATCATTCTATTGTCGCCCACAAAAAAAGGGAGAGAAGGAACCTATATATTTTATATATTTTTAGGATTTTAGCGGGGTGCGTTGGCGCGAAAATTTAAAATTACACTACAAAAACATAACCCCGAAAAATGGAAAACCCCGACTTAGTTTGCGACAGTCTGGATCGGGGTCGGGGACGGGGACAAAAGTCGGGGATCCCTGACTTTCGGGGTCGGGGTCGGGGTCCCCGTACGAACACTACTCGTCATTACGTTCATTGTACTAATTAAAGTTTACCCAAGACATCTCAACAAGACAATCATTGACTGGCTAACCGAGCGTTTCCGAACAGCAACTCGCAATGAGAAAGTTGAGCTGGTGCTCCGTCCATTCTTCAAATGGTTTGATCAGAACTTGGAAGATATATTCATAGAGGGTCTTAAAAAAGTCAAAAGGAACATTGTTGCGGAAGCTGCGGGGATTCAGTTCATTCCGCATGAGGATCTTGCGGAAAACTTGAAACTTAACTTGGAAAATGTCCCCATTGAAACTACTGAAGAACCAGTTACCGAAGTACAATCTGAACCCAAACTGGATATACCCCTAAAAGACAAGATTCGTACTGGCTTCCCCATTTCTACACCCAAAATTGGAACTGAAATAAAGCTGCGTAATTTGGAACTAATGGAGAGTGCAGCTACTCTCAGTTGCCGTAAACTGGCCCTAACCATTCAATGTGGGCGATGCCGCTTAAGATCTGATATTATGACACCACCTCTGAGAATCAATAAAATAGTATGCTCTCGCTGCAATCACACTCAGCAAGTAACATTTCGTCCTCAATTGTTGCATCAGTTCATGGCTGTTTTGGGATATTTGGACCTGGATGATTGTGGAGTTGTTGATGTGCCCTTGTCAAAGTGTGATTTTAGCATTGGCTGTCTTAATTGCAATCGGCAAGCCGATATTAATGTAAGTTAAACTAGTAATTTATCGCATTGCCACCTGTTTATCTCTAGAATATGTATTTCATTAAATTTTTTTGGCCATTTTCAGGGCTTGCAATATAGTCAGAAACAAAACTCGTGGTGTTTTTATTGCAATAGTAAAATGTCAATACGAATTGAATCCATTAAATTTCAATATATGCGTGTTGAACCTATGAACGCGGGATCATCACAAATTGTCAAATTGGGGAAAAAAGTAAAGAACGTTCATGATCCAGCCATTCAAGAAGGAAATCCTCTACCTGAAAATGGGACCTGCAAACATTATAAGAAAAGTTTTAGGTGGCTACGGTAAGAATATTAACGAGTGCTCTGAGGTTTTTAATTATTCATATTAATTTATTCCTCCTGCAGCTTTCCGTGTTGTGGCAAAGCTTATCCATGCGACTTTTGCCACAATGATAAAGAAACAGATCACGAGATGAAGTTGGCAAACAGGATGATTTGTGGATTCTGCGCTAAAGAACAGCCTTATACCAATGGGAAAGATTGCATTCGCTGTTCGAGTAGTATGAATAAAAGAACAGGCACTCATTGGGAAGGTGGACTAGGATGCAGAGATAAAATAAAAATGAGCAGGTAAATTTTAATTTTTCTTATGTAGGAAATTTTACTAATTTTCTATTATTTGTAAAGCCAAGATAAACAAAAATATCAAGGCACCAACAAGACGCAATCAAAAAAAGCCCAACTTGCAAAACAAAACTAATTATTTTATGTTCAGTGAAATAAAATTTTGTAGCTTAACACCAATATTTTTTAACATTACGTAATTTTATTATCAAAATAATATTTTAAGTGTGTATTTTTTTGTTATATATGGGGTATCAGTTATGTGCTTTTGTATTTTTATCTATGGAATATTTCAAATAAAAGTTTGCGACATTAAAATTTTCATTGTTTTACCTTAAAATTTATCACTTTCATTGTTTATGTTGAAATTTATCATTATTTACTCTATTTCTGATAAAAAATTTCACCAGCCACGTGTTGTGTTATCCCCGAAAGTAAAAGTAGGCGTATGTATTTCTGGTATCAGGGAAAGAAGGATTAATCATAATAGATAAATTAAACTCGCACCACAAAACTTATAAAGAATAGTACCGCTAGAATTACAGTTTTAATCTGCCTTCCGCGAAACAAATATTTCAAAATTGAGAGCTCTATCATTTGTGGGTGGCGCCATCCGCTGTTAGCGGCGGAAACTATATCCTATACCTTATCAGGGCAGGAAATAAGAAATTCAAGTTATCGGACATTTGTCCAGAGACCCCCCTCATTTTAAAATATTTATCGGTCATTTTTTTAATTTGTAGAAAAAAACATTCCCAGTTTATTGAAAAAGTTATCGGACAAATGTCCAATGACCCCCTTAGATTTTGAAAAAGTTAACTGACATATGCAAAATTTATCGGACAATGTCCAGTGTCCTGTGCTTATTTCATGCCCTGTACCTTATTAGCGTATTTATGAACCTTGATCCGCGATCACCCGCCATATTTAAAAATTTGATTTTAAAATTAAAAATAAAAAAGGCATCGGCCAATCAATTGCTGGTACTATAGTGACGTAATGTATATATTAATTTTTTATTGTTGACTACACAAACTAGATGTCGTACGTTACCGGCCGTAGTCACTCTTTGAGTTCTGATTTGTCGGTATTCGGTGATCGTCTGCCACGGCTGTTTGGCTATTTTCCAGTTACGCGGCAGCATTCTACCCTATGGGATTTCTATGGTTTCTTCATTGCATGTGACAATTTTATTGTAAACAACATGAAGTTTTCTCCACTTTATTGGCGTATAATTTAGTACAGTTTTGCCTGATAATCGCGTTGGTTCATTAAACATTTTTTAGTAATGCTTTAGTTCTGTGTCAAATATAACTACTTAAAAGGAGCAGATAAATTAGTGATCGGGTTTAAAAGTACGACCAATTGGAAATCCAAGGCTTAAAAAGTTAAAATCCTAAGCAGTATTGCAGTAAGCACCACAAAGCTGTTTCCATTTTTAAAGGGGTGGGTATATAAATTTTTATCTTAACTTTATCTAACGACTATATTATGTTTAATATTATAAGTACCTTAAAAAAGTTTTATGTTTTATTATGTTACCTATGTTAATACCTACTAATAAATATATTGAATCTATTTCAGATATTTAATAACCAGAGCGATAATGTTGAATCTCATCTCGTTAAAGATAATTGCACTATGTGTATTGTTAGTCAGTTGCTTGTTCTTCAGTTTCTTACCCCTATTTATTACAAAGAAAGTAACGAGGATGAACGATCCGACACGCAGGATATTTTATCAACTTTTAATGGGATTCTTTAGTTGTTTTGGTGGAGGAGTGTTTCTTGGGACGTGTTTGTTAGACTTGTTCCCTGAAGTTCAAGATCAGCTTAGTTTAGCTTGCCAGAAACTTAATTTAAAAATTGAGTTTCCACTGTCAGAATTTGTCATGATTTTTGGATTTTTGCTCGTACTTATATGTGAACAGGTAAATTACCAAGATCTTACCCTTTTTATATTTTTATTCAATTTTAATAACAGATCTGTCTCTTAGGTTGTCTTAGCGTGGAAAGAAAATAGCAAAGAAAGACATCCTTTACTTGGTCACAGTCATAATCATGACAGTGAAGATGGCTATTTAAATGATAGAATACTGCAAAGGCAGAGTAGTTACGGAAGTTTAAATGGAATTAGTGATCATGCAGCAAATGACGATTTTGGATACTCTGTTCATGAGGACTTCAATTCTCATTCTAGTCTAAGAACAGCCCTTCTTGTCTTAGCATTATCTCTACATTCAATTTTTGAGGGTGTTGCGATAGGACTTCAACCTGATCGAAATCAAATTCTTAAAGTTTTAATAGCAGTGTTGATTCACAAAAGCATTATAGCTTTTACATTGGGACTTAATGTAATTCAGAGCCAACTTCGAATTGGTGCTGTTGTGGAAAGCATCATCATGTTTTCCATAATGTCGCCCTTAGGTGTTGGGATTGGTATGGCAGTTATTAATTTTGATAAAGGGGTAGAAGTGTATTTAGTCAGTGGTATACTGCAAGGTTTAGCTTGCGGAACGTTTCTCTACGTTACATTCTTTGAAATATTACCCCATGAACTAAATAACGGGAAAAGTAGACTTTTAAAGTTATTGTTTGTAATTTTAGGTTTTTCAACTGTGACGTTATTAATTATGTTTTTTCCTGGATAGAAGAAAATTCTTAAATTCAATCGATATTACAAAGTAACAAATAATGTTAAAATATTCAATATATTGAGTTTCTTGGCTGCTCTTGAACTTTTAATTTTTGAGTTTTAAGCCTATTTTAGTACAATTCTGATTGTGTTGTGGTTTAAATTAAACTTTTCAAGATGAGCAGTACAAAATGTGTATAAAATACAAATTATTTGTTATATAAAGGTATATATTATATTCTTAAAAATGTATAAATTTTTTTTTGTTGTGTCTGAAAATTTTTAGTAATGTATCCAGTTTGAAATGCTAGAAAAATTAAGACTTCAAAATATTTAATTGGTGTTGTTATCTCAAAATTACATGTTGTGATACCCTACCTCTGCATGTGTGTCTATTAGGCTTATTTACCTGAATTTTATACCATACCATAATATGTGGTATCATCATGGTTGGTTTGTACTGAGGGGTAGTCACTTTGGTATCGAGCTGTACAAATCGTAGTCAGTCACAAGATATTGCTTAAGGAAATCACTTAGAATCTAGTGGAAATCATCTAATGTTATTCGAAAAAACTAATGAGGTGTATAAAAATTTTATGAGTGCCTACTTTTTCAGTTTGTAAGGGAAAAATATTTGGTTGGAACAAATAATTAAAATAAACATTGAAAATTTTCGCGTATATATGTCTATACTGATCAAATAGCCGAATATTTGAAAATGGTGGTAGAAAAATTTGATATTTCAAATAGTTTGCAAAATTGGCCAAATCACCGCGGCGTTTTTCTTCAATAGATTTTTCTTAGCAATCAGGTCTCTTATTGGCTAGATTATTGAGATTTGGCATGTTTTTTTAATTTTCTCAGTGGCGGCAGCCTTGAAATTTTAAAGAGGGCCCCAAAACCCTTCCAGCCGCTTATTTCGATTGCAAACGTGACGTCAATCCCGGAAGTGAAAAAAGTCGTACAGTAGCGAATGCGCATTCAACTAACCAAACACGTTTTTACCAAGGATTATATAAAAATGATATTATAAAAATGATAATTATTGAATGTTAGCAAGAGACTCTCTTGATGTTAGGAAGTACTGAAACTAGGGAAATTAGCTTGGAAAATATATTGAAAGATTATGAGAAGGATGATTTCTTTACAACTGATGAAACTGGACTAAGAAAACAGGCATGAGAGATAAAGGATGCCTAAAAGAATAATTAGAAGATATGAGTATAGTTAGATCTTTCTATAAGTAACTAAAATATATATTTTTTTAATATAAGCACAATTTTGATTGATTCTATAAGGCACTGAACACCAATTTCCCGAACATCTTTAAGCTTTGCCAAAGCATTGTACTAACTTATATGTCAACTTCACCCTACTTTTCTTTCCAGACATTTTAAGACGAAGTTTCGTGAATACACTCGAATTACTAAAAGGGTCGCTAGTGTCGCGATACTATTTTTTCCCCAAAATAAAGATTTGAATTCTAACAATATGATTGGCTCGCTAGTATAGGGCGTAAAGCCCCATTTTCATGCTCGCTGGTAGCGGATAAAAATCGTCAAAATTCGCTTTCGCCACTCGCAAGCGTGAAAATAAAGCTAAAATATCTGTTTGAAACAGATCGACGCGGAAAGTGAAAAAGTGTATAGCTGAAGCGGATTTTGACGATTTTTACCCGCTACCAGCGAACATGAAAATGGGGCTTAAGAGGGAGGTTGGTGAAGTTGGAAGTTTTCGTCGAATTTTAATTCGTGCCTTGTTCAACTTGTTAAAATTTTCCACGCGCTTTTTAATATTTTAACGTAAAAAGCTCGTGCTTTGTTTTTAATTCGGGGAGCACGCGCGAAATCGCTCGAGCCCGTTTATTCTAAAATATCAAGACGCGCGTGGAACTTTTTAACAAGTTGAATAAAACATAAGTAGAGTTTATGCTATCAAAGTGAAACGTCACTTCTACGTCACGAGTGACGCGCCCGATACATCTAATCAATAAGGTTAATTGGTGTTATCATAAGTAACATAATTATCATAATAACTATAAGTATGTTACTTAGGAATAACTATCACCGAACTGATTTTCAGAGCTATTGCGCAATCTAGGAATACTTATCATGAAGTTATAACAAAAGTGCTTATACGTAAAATAAAATTAAGATAATAAAGAATACTGAAAAATATAGGAGTTAACAAAATAATTATAAATTATTACAATGAAGCAACATTGTATCTAAAGGTACCATAATTTAAATTAAAAATAAAATAAATTAAATTTTATCATCCTAAGGTGAAGATGTTCGTGAGAGCGCTGCCGAAAAGCACAACTAGTTAAAATTAAGCTGCACGACTCCTTAAATTTTCTCCATTGTGTTCCAAGGTTACTTAAAGCAGCTTGGTGCAGGTGAATAGTTCCTCAACCCCCCTTCCCAACTTGTTGAGTTTATTCCCTCCTCGTTTGTTTATCGTAAAAGTTCATTGCTTGGATGTTCGTGAGAGATTGAGAGTAGCGAAACTTGGTAAGATCGTGTATCAAAGAAATTACGTAACTCTCAATGTTTCGACGATTTAATTTAGTTTGTCTCCGAAAGACATATTTAAATGTGCTAAATGATGTAAATAGATCTACTTTAAGTAGCGAAGGCATAGTTTTTAGGAAATTGCACGATTCAGGTCCTTATAGAGCTGCTTCAGTACCAAAAACTGCCTTTTCCTTGTACAAAGATGAACATGAAGAGTTGAAGAAAACTGTTCGAAAGGTTAGAACATTTGTTAAATAATTTATAATAATGCGTATGCAATTTACGTTATTACATGTGGAATATGCAAATTTGTAAAGCAAAATAGAATTGATAAACTGGTATTTAGTTGATTGAAAAAGACATAAATCCTTATGTGGATAAATGGGAGGAGGAAGAAATGTTTCCAGCACATGAAGTCTTTAAGAAATTTGGGGAAGCTGGCTTATTGGGTATAACCCGGTCGCCTGGTAAGAAAGAAGGAAAAGTTTGTCACACTTTTACATAATAATTTTACTGCGATGCTTTAAATTTAAGAATACGGAGGCCTTGGGCTTGACTACTCTTACACTTTGGCTTTTATGGAAGAACTTGGTTATGTTAATTGTGGTGGTGTGCCAATGGGAATTGCGGTTCATACTGATTGCTCTACGCCAGCTCTTGCAAAGTATATATTTTTACATATAACCATATTAAGCATTGTTAGATATCAAAAATTTTAATTTTTGAACATTCACTAGCTTTGGAAGTCCAGAACTAAAAAGATTGTTCTTAGCACCATCAATCGCTGGTGAAGTTGTTTCTTGCATAGGTGTAAGCGAAGTTGGGAGTGGATCTGATGTAGCTAGTTAGTATTTTGAGCTATTTAGATTTGGAGCGAAATACAATACGAAATATTTAATTATTCATAATTTCCAAGGTATCAAAACTACAGCTAAAAGGGTGGGTGATGACCTTGTAATAAATGGGGGGAAAATGTGGACAACTAACGGAGCTCAAGCTGATTGGATGTGTCTTTTGGCTAACACAAATCAAGGACCACCTCATAAGAGCAAATCATTAATTTGCATGCCAATGAATGCTCCAGGTTTATCATAATTTTTAATTGCCATTATGCCCTAAACAACAGATATTAATAATTTTGAGTTTAATCTGTAGGAGTAAATGTGTCGAGGAAAATTAAAAAAATTGGGAACCTCTGCTCCGATACTGCCCAGTCCTTTTTTGAGGATGTTAGAGTCCCTGCTAAGTACATTATCGGGGAGGAAGGAATGGGATTTACCTATCAAATGTTGCAATTTCAAGAGGAAAGACTAGCAATGTGCGCTTTAGGTATCCTTTATTTTTCCTTATATTTTACTCATTTTCGCAGAAAGTTTTCTAATTCCCACACTTCTTTATCTAGTACTTACTGGGTTGGATAGAGCAATCAATGAAACTATTGATTATTTGAGGAACAGACACGCTTTTGGTCAACCACTTTTGTACAATCAGAGCATCCACTACAAGTTAGCTGACTTAAAAACTGAAACTGAAAGTCTCAGGGCTCTGGTGTATCGTGCAGCTGGTGAGAATTACTTAGAAATTTACTCTGTAAATATTTAAAAATTCTTACTATTTTAACTCTTAGCTGGTATGATGGAGGGTGAAAATGTCACGCTGTTGGCCACTATGGCTAAATTGAAAGCTGGCAAATTATCTCGAGAAGTACCTGATGTATGCCTTCAATTTTGGGGTGGAATGGGTTATACCACTGAAGCCAGTATCAACAGAGTTTATCGAGATTTGAGGTTATGCTCTATTGGTGGAGGTGCTGACGAAGTTATGTTGTCGATAATATGCAAATTCATGGGAACGCTGCCTCCTCCACCCAAAAAACCATAAGATGTTTAAACTTAATGTTTTCTTCTCAATGATATATTCAATCAACCTGTAATAATGCAAATTTTGTAAACTTGTATTTAAAAAATTTTAATCATTGATTTTTCAATGTAATTTTTCTATTAAATAGATTTAATTTTTAAATAAAGTACTATTTTCTAATATATTAAATATGATTTTCTCTTGTTATTACTAAATTGTTTATCAAATTTTCGTGTTCAATGATGAAGACTTGGTTATTTTACTTTTAACTTCTAAAAAGTACGATGACCTTGGTGAAACTTATGCTTTACTTTGTAGAGCATGAAATTTGCAAACCTGAGTTAAAGCTGAACCCCATAAGAAAATGCTTCTTAATTAAAGAAAAATGGCATTCCAAAAATAATTTTATTTACTTTTGGTTATAATAAATGAATAATAATGATTTTTTGGTTTGCGATTCAGATAATAGAAAAAGATATAAATCCTTTTGTCGACAAATGGGAAGAAGCTGAAATATACCCAGCCAAGGAAATATTTAAAAAATTAGGAGATGCTGGTCTGTTGGGAATTTCCAAACCAACTGGTAATTTTTACATTTTTCTATTTTTTAGCAATATTTATTCATTTTCCACATTTTGCAGAATACGGAGGTCTAGGGTTGGATTATTCCTTTACATTTGCTTTCTTGGAAGAGCTGGGCTGGATTAACTGTAGCGCTATTCCGATGTCTATTTTTGTGCACACTGAATGTTCTACTCCAGCTTTAACAAAGTTTGTCCTCTCTCACTCCCTCACCCTGAACCCTCTTCTCAAATACTGTTTTAAAAATATTGAACCCTAAAATATTAAATAAGGTTTGGTTCTGATGAGTTGAAACGGCAGTTCCTGGTGCCATCCATTGCTGGTGATTTTGTTTCATGTTTAGGAGTGAGCGAAGTGTCTGGAGGGTCGGACGTAGCTAGTATAAAAACCACCGCTAAACGTGTTGGTGATGATTTAATTATTAACGGTGGCAAAATGTGGATCACGAATGGCTGTCAAGCAGACTGGATGTGCCTTTTAGCTAATACCAATCAAGGGCCAGTCCACAAAAATAAGTCTCTCATATGTGTGCCGATGAATACCCCAGGTATACGTTTTCATGAGTATATGATATTTTTCCCATAAGCCGTGCAAAAATGCGTATTTTATTCTTGTCGGGGAAAAAACTAAAGTGCGCTTTATATCTAAGTATACTTCAGATTTCAAAAATTATTTTCATTGTAAAAAATCCAAATAATTTGCTAGTGATACATTTTCATCACAGACGAAAAATGAAAAAAGCTCCAAAGCTATGACGTTTATCAAATCGCACGACGTCATAGTAGTAGCTTTAATAGTGGTTGCCATAACTGTGGAATATTGGTGACATCCCTCATATGTTAGTAAACCCAAAATAATTTTGTAAAATAGTACTGAATAGATTTTATTTGAATGTTCCACCGAAAAACGTACGAGGCCATGGGAATGGCAGGCGTGGTCCTAGCTAGGGGTGGCGCAAGGCTCATAGTCGTGCAGAACCTTATTTTCGAGAATTTAGTGCACCTGGGATAAATTCCAGATTGGACAGTAGTCCTGGCAGAAGGGACCGGGGCCCACTCAAAAGTTGTGTTCTATAAATGCATTTACCATTTCCTCTCTCTACTCTACTATCCTTTCAACCATAGCCCACTCAAATAATATATATAAAGCCCACCTTTTGAATGGCATAAATTAAAATGACTTTAAGGCTATTAATAGGGACAATATCATATTCTTATGATTTTGGTAAAGTATTAATTGCTAGAGCTGTCATTTTATACCAGGAAAACTTTGCAGGCGTCACTGTTGCCAAGAAAATTAAGAAAATGGGAAATTTATGTTCTGACACTGCTCAAATATTTTTTGAGGATGTGAGAGTGCCAGCTAAAAATATAATTGGAGAGGAAGGAAAAGGGTTTACCTATCAGATGATTCAGTTTCAAGTAGAACGTCTTGGTGGTTTACCACAATGTGTGTTACGTATATATGTATATAAACAAATGGTTGGTATTGAGCTAATATGTGATAATTATTGGCAGTTTGTGTGACTTTAGACAGAACTATCCAAGAAACTATTAATTACCTTATGGAACGGAAAGCGTTTGGTCAACCCCTTATTCATAACCAAAGCATTCATTACCGTTTGGCAGATCTTAAAGCTGAAGTAGAGTGTTTGAGAGCCCTGATTTACAGCGCCGCTAGTAAGTGTTTGTTTTAAACATTTAAAAATATATTTTCCAGATGGAAGGGGTTTAAGAAATAACCATTTGTTTCAGATAAAATGAAAAATGGTGAGGATGTAACTTTCATTGCTTCTATGGCTAAATTGAAAGCTGGAAAATTGGCTAGACTGGTGCCGGATGTTTGCCTTCAATTTTGGGGTGGTATGGGCTATACCCAAGAGTCTTTTATTAACAGGGTTTTTAGAGATTTACGACTAGTTCCTATTGGCGGGGGAACTGATGAAGTAATGCAGTCCATTATTTGTAAATACATGAATATTTTACCTCCGGCCAAGAAATAATTATCAACATTTTGAATTTAAAGTTCAATTTTATTTTTATATAATAATAATAAAACTTTGAATATGCATGTACTGATATTTCATATACTTATTACTCAAAATTTTCTATATACATGATATTTACATGATATTCAGATTAAATAGTGGTCTAATATGTTCAAAGACAATTCTTTCAACCTAAGAGTACAAAGTTTGAAACAATAATACATTTTTAAATGTAAAATGTATATATTTAATCTAAAATAATTTTTAATTGCAAGAATAAAACGTATTTAATTTGCTCAGGGCCCATCGCTTACCAGAAGCCATAACCAAAAGCTTTTTTTTTTAACTTTAAAAGTAATAAAACAACTTTGTCGTGCCAGTAAAATGGTTATAGCTTTTCGAAACTTAGAGTACTAGTCATGTCTTTTAAGGCTTTCGAGTTGGTTCGTACAAGAAATTGAAGTTGGTGCTCTTCGTAAGCGGTTACATTTTTTTGACTTCGAATGAGCAATCTTAGATTTTGAGCTCTTTCAATGTCCAACCACCTTTGTAGGGTCTCCTCCATTCTTTGGCTACCTGAAAGACAGCCGTAAACTTTGTCCTTTGGACCCCAAAGATGAAATTCCAACAGGTTTTTAGCTTTGGATAAACTCGAGGCCTTTTCTTGAGCTAGGGCTTTGGCAATGGTTATGAAAATTTTGCGCGCGCAGACTGAGAGAGGGAAGTTGTGGGTACTGCCACTGTTGAGAGTTTCCGCATCGGGGACATGAAGAACCCTGAGCAAAAATATCAAGGCGTACTGGCAGAGACTGACTTTGTCGAAGCTCCCACGTTCGTCTTGATCAGTAACGAAATCACCCGACAGAAAGATCAGATTGCACATCTGGTCCTTCTCATCTTTGGATAAAATCAAATCTTCCTGCTTCATGTCCACGTCCTCCGTCCCGTGCGCTTGCAGAATTTTCAGGGCGTTTATTAGCTGTAGATAGACGTAACAGAGTTCTTTTTCAAATTGGGACGTGTCTCCTTTCTCAATCGGCAAAGACTTTTCGAAAAAGCAGCTTTGAATCGATCCCATCTCCGATTTCGGTAAAATAAACACTTGAGCCTGAACGGTATCCGACGCGGCTTGGTTACACCAACTAACGTCTATGCTAGAACGTGGCAGAAAGTCGGTAAAAGTTCCCAGGAAGAGGTTTTTAGAGTGACTCTCCATCCTAAGTAGTCCGCTGGGTTGAGCCGTTACTAAAAGAGTCAGGTCGCGTTTTGGTGCGTGGCGAAACACGGCGTCGTATATTACTTTTTCCCCGATGACGCGAATGGGGTTGTTCTGTTGCAGATAGAAATCGTCCCAACCGACGTTCCTTCCATCCGTTTTTTGGAACAGATTCATTTTCTGGTTAAGTACCTAAGAAAAAAGGTAAGTTAGATTTCGGACTTGGGATTTCGATCACCTCATCTTTACCTGGTCAATAAGTTTGGCCAATACTTCGTGGTTAGCCGCTGCAACGATAGCGTAGCTCTGCTCCAAGCTGAGCCAGGCCATCGTGTCTATTTTGTCTCCGCAAGTACTTCCGGGAGGTCTACCGGGTCCGTCACCTTGGCGCTCGTACGTGGCGCCGCGTTGTACCGTAACGGTAACTCTGTCAGAATCTCTCCATAAGGTATCAGGATTGCACGACTCATCTGTCTTCGTTTCCTTGATGACAAATAGTGTTATTTTGCGTAATCTTATAAATGAAAGGAAGCAGCGACTCATTCGCTACCAACCTGTGCTATAAAGTCAAAGGTGCACATAGAATAGCCGTCGGTATAGATAGGTTCAGCGTCCGAATAAGAAGTAATTTCGTCGGTTATCTTTTAATTAATAGAAATAAAGGTTTTGCAATGAAAAACGTGAAGAAAGGGTGCTTCATAACAAAAGTACGTAAAGGAAACAGGAAAATGCAATGCGAAATCTCGGCTTTTAAAGACTTACGTCACTTTGGGTATTGTAATTCGAGTCGGTTTCGACTCCGACCAGTTCGTAGGCGTTGTCATCGTCGTAGTAATTGGGGTTTGTCAGTTCGAGTGATCCGGGGGTGGATGGTCGTGAGTTGGGCAAACGTTCCGGTTTCTTAGGGGCCATTGGATTTCGGACATCTCCTTTTCAAAGTAGAATAATCTGTAGATCTATTTTTCGCGAGATAGCGGACAGTTCTCGCTTACCCAAATTCGCGTATTCGGATTTCAGCATGCTTGGCCTGAAGAGCCTTTTTGGCACCTGAGGTTTCGGCGGAAGCAGACCCGAAGTACCGTTGCTTACCACCACGTTAGTTTCCTTTTTAGATAAATTATACAATGTGAATAAGATGAATATATTCATTTTAACCTATTTAACTCACAATTTCCATTTTTCCAGGGGGGAGAGATTTTAGTCTCGGAGGCGGTGGAGGTTTCGGAGGTCGAATCGGCTTTCCTCCGTTACTTTTAGCACCGTTACTCTGTGTTTGAGTTGAATCGGTCGTTGGAGGAGCCGTTCCGTAAATGTTGTTCGCAATTGGAGGAGTAGAATTGCCAGTAGGCGAGAAAGTGGATAGGACGGGCGATGAGACGTTGCCCATTTCTTCGTTTTCCGTTAAACCGGGAGACTAGAACGTCAAAGACAATTATAGGTAACTGCTAACGTTTCACTTGTTTAAAAAACGGTATAATTAACTCTTGTAAGGGCTGTAGGCTAAAAAATGTATCCGAAATCAGAAAAATTTTGGTTGATAGGGAATTTTATTTTTTGGTAATACCGCTGTACGAGAGTCATTAACGCGCATTTTCAAGGGCCTCCCAAAGAAAAGAGGCCTCTTGTGACCGGGCGTCTCTAATTATTTCCAGCCCGCGTTTTTAAATTTGACGGAATTTTCTCTAACCTGTATGGGCGTCGGTCCGTTGTTTCTTTGGCTGCCTTGCCAAGTGGTTTCGTCGTCGTAGATTCCATCCTGGGATCCCGACAACGGTGTCGCTAGTGATCTTTCGCTGGACGACATAGGGCTGGGGGTGTCGTACGTTTTAGAGATACTGATCATTTCGCTGGTCGATTGAAAAGACGACGTCCCTCCTTCCTTATTAGCTAAATCCATCGGGTGGATGATCTCCAATTTCATTTTAGAACGGTCGAAGTCGTTGTTCTTCCAAGCTTTCACGTTGGGGCTGGTCGGAGACACGGGTTGCTGCCCGTGAAAGATATTGTCCAGAGATTCCATATCCTTCCCCCGCTTCAAGAACTTTTTGATGGAGAATTTGTTGCTCTTTTTGCTCGACTTAGAGCCCTCGTCGAAGTTGAGCAGAGCCAGGACTTTCTTTCCGTGCACGGCCGAAATGGTGGCGCTCTTTCCCTTCGAGGATGACCCGTTGCCGTTGCTCGGCGTATCGTAAATGGCGGGCTTGCCGTAGATGGTGACGTTCGTTTCGGTTTCGGTAGAGACGTGATTATGAGCCGACGCCGAGGACATGGTGGGCGTAGATGGGGTGCTCTGGGAGGTCGGCGGAGGACAACGGTCGCTTTGTTCCGTTCTCTGTTTAGGCGGAGACGGAGCCGGCCGTTTGGAGCCATTACTATTACCAAGTCGCGCCTGTTCCAGTTCCTGAGCCAGGGCTGCTAGTCTAGACTCGCGATTCTTGGCGTTATCCTTTTCCGGACTCGCGGAGTACTTCCTGTCCGATTCTTGGAAGATATTGGTCTCGGCGTAATGGCAGACCGGGGTTCTGCGTACGGTGGCGACGTGAGGTATATTGGCTGTGCTTTCGGTGTGGATGATGGTACTGGACACGGCGTAATAAATGGGGGTTTCGTCGCTGGAATCTACTGAGCTTCTAGTCGAGTTGGACGGCGTGGAATCTTTGGTCTCCGTGGAGACGCGCCGTATGTGACCGTAAACTCCCTCGGTTTCGTTGGTCGGGGCGAATTTGACTGTTTTTCTCGATACATCCGGAGAAGTAGAACGATCGCTCTGGGTGTCGTCACGGGCCGCCGAAAGAGGCGAGCTGCAGTAGGCGGCGCCGATCGACGATTTTTCCTGCTTGGATGGAGAAGATTCTTTAATTGCTTTCTTCTTCTTTTCCCCTTCTGCCGCGTCCCGGGGCGACTCTCGCCGCTGCCACTCCGGCAAACCCGTTGTTTCGTTCCCGCGGCCCGAAGAAGTCTCGGTTTCTTCCTTGATCTTGTTAGACAGGTTCAGCTCAGCCGAGCAGACGAACGTTGCGCTCGAAATGGACGTCCCGGAATCCGAATCTTCGGTCGACGTTTCGTTGGAGGAGGAGGAATTTCGATTCCCGCCACCGCCGACGAAGAGGTCACCTTTACCAGGGGTGTAAATGGCGCTCTCGTCTTCTGTCCCGTCATCTTCGCCCTCTTGTTTTCCGTGCAGGAAAGACTTCCGGGCGTGGGCCATCGAATGAGGACTGTCCCGATAGCCGTTGGACATTTTATCTCGCTCTCGATTATTACGAACCGGATTCCCTTTGTTTGGAATATTTTCTCGCGGTTTCTGAGGTTTTTCTTTCGCTTCTAAATTATCTCCGTGATTGTTGGCTTGTCGGTGATTACCCTTATTGTTTGTCCCCGATTCCGACTCGGTTTCCTTAACTTTAATCTCGTTGATTTGGGATGGCTCGCCTCCGAGGTTCTTGGGCGCGTCCGCTACTTTTCCCGCGAGGCCTCCTCCGTTTCTCAAGCTCTTAATTTTGTCCTCGATGGCGGAGATAACGTCGTCGCTGGCTTTAATTTTAGTTTCGACTCCTCTCTCCTTTCCCTTCGGCTCGGGGACGACAATGGCCGGGCTAGTTTCCCTGTAAAAAGGTTTGACGGACGCCTGCGGAGGCGCCGGATCTTTGCGTCGGATACACGCGTGCTGTTGGGACGTGGGTGCCGTCGTCGCCGACGCTTCAACTACTCCATTCGGCGGTGCCTTCTGGCTTTTGTTTATTTCCGGAGACGAAGACGTAGCGCGTGCCGGGATATTTTTATCCCGAGTCGCGTCTCTGGCTGATTCCTTCTTCTCCGAAAGCTCCTCTTCCCTCACCTTCGTCCCATTTGGCAGCGCTCCATTGGAAACATCCCTCTTTTTGACACTATCCGCCGAACCGTTAGTTTTCGTTTCTTTCAACAAGTTGGCGTTATCCGAATTAAATTCCGTGTTTTCCTTGGTCATTTTCGTAATGGCTCGATCTTCGTCGGTGCTGTCCAGGGCTTCGATCGGAAAATCGCCGTCGTCGGAGCCCGTTTCCCAATCGTGTTCGTCCGAAGAGTCGTAATCGTTGCCGCCGAATCCAATCACCAATGGTCCGTCTTCGCAAAACCCGACATTAGCCTTTTGTCCCTTACACGAATTGAGAGATTTTAGTATTCCAATAGGAGCGTCTCCTTCGGCGCTGTCATCGTGGCCGTTGGTCAAACCATTCTGTTTAACGCCGTTCATGTTGGCGACCTCCACTTCGTGTTTCTTTTCAGTCCCTTTGGTGTTTATGGTCAGCAATTTCCCGTGAAATCCGTTTTCCAATTGGAAAAAGGCGCCTTTCTTCTCTTGCCTTTCGGCCAGTAGAGACGTCCACGTAGTATGGATTCCCCTCGACTGATAGATGGTCGTAGCTTGGGAGATGTATCTGGTGCCGTTCTTGCTTGTGATTCCGTTTCTGCGCGTTTCGGCGGCGCAAGAGAGGGGCATCACCGCCGATTCTTGATGCTGGTGAGATTCATGATCGCCTAACGATTTAAAGCAATTAGAACAGAGGTCTTTCTTCCACGCGTTCTGAACGAAGTTCTGGCAGATGACTGACATGGTTGATACCGGCCGGTTGGGCCTCGGTCGCCCTTCTATTAGCGTCGATCGTCAAGGTTTCCTGGTTCAAATTAGAAAAAAAAACGGAAATTTAAAATTTAGCCAACTTTCTCCGTAAATGAGACACGAGATCGCGATCACCGGGTAGTTACATTTAAAGGCATTTAGGGAGGTAAATTTATTATTCAATCACCCTATGGCAAACTATACGGTCAGCTAGTTAGTCGGAGTTCGGAATTATTTTACGCCTATTAGCGTGACCCCCTCCCAAAACTGCGTCCGAACATTTTGATGTAATTTTTATGCACGTTTTATTCGGCCATACACCATCAGTGTGTGGAATCACGTCTGTAGCGTGTTCAGTCTAGCGCATCTTCTAATTATCCAGCATCAAAAAACAGGAATTTTCTTTTCTCGCGATGTTGATGTACCTTTAATTTACCTTTTTTTATTATTTTACTCGTACTTTTCAAATTCGTCGTACAATGTCGAATACAAAGTTCTAGATTTAAAATCGGTGGTATACCAGTATAGAAACTCGATGCGTTAAACCAAACGATAGTGTTCCAAATATACGCGTGACTGATTTTTATGTCTTTTCGTAATGGAGTCGAAAACGTCTCATCGAAGTGAAAGTGGTATAAAAGATAACGCACGAGACGATTCTGGGGCTTATAAAACGCTTTGTACAATTTGTGTTCAAATTTGGCGGTTTTACATCGGTAAATTTTGAGAAGGCGGTATATTTAGAGACGGATGAACCCAATTATCAATGTTCTATAAATAAAGAGCGTAACTCTCGGCGTAACAAGTTATTTAATTGTTTTAACGGATTGTGGCATGATGTTTACTTTGCACATTCTGATGATTGATGGTATACACAAAATTTTGCCAAACTTGTCTCTAAAATATTTAAGTCCATCCGATGTATTGATCTATTTCCAAAAATTAACCAATATAGTATTGTTTTTGTTTTAAAAATTATTGCCAGAAGTAAATGAACTGAAGTTATCAAACTGCTATACTCCCCATGTTGGAGGCGTTTTCCTTATGAAGTTACATTTTTACCTCGAATTTGAAATTTTGCGCGTTCCTAGGCCGAAATAAAAACGTTTTTGTTTTTATGAAACCATTTTTTATACATAGAAATAGCTATACCCACAATTCCAAAGTGCAATTTATCACGTCAAAAGACGGAGATGGAAATTAGCTTGTATTTGACTCGATTTTCTCATCATTTTCATAAGGAAAACGCCCTCCGATTCTGAGCGCTATTTCAATAACTACGGTTCATTTACTTCTGTTATTGCGTAATACTATTTTTATTAATTTCAAATGGTTTTGAAACCAAATAAATGCGAATATTTGGTCAATGTTTATTTTGCAAATATAATGGACCTTTCCGTAAAGTCAGTATACGAAATTTGTAGTGTTTTGGTTCCATAGGAAACACACTGATAATCGACCCGTGAAATGTTTTCTACAAAGGTTAATGCTTTTTTAAATAGTCCTTGACAATCTTAGGGCAGAGTATATTTAGAATGTGAAGCGATGCACCTCAGTTGCCTTTGAACGACACATTGCTTTGCAGGTTATATTCCCTTTAAGCAATCTTTATGGAAGACCCTTTAAATTTTTCAAATTACACTGTACAGTGGCTCCAAACATTTCTAAAGCCAAAGGCAAGAGCTTCAAACGTTGGTGTTCCACACCGAATACCTGAGGTTATATTCCCTTTAAGCTACACGGGCGTTTGTATTTTAACTAGTTTCCCGAGCGAGGTTTGGAAATGAGTCGGATTAGAAGAAAGCTTAGAATTAGAAAATATTGTAATACCATTCATTTTCACCCCGGATTTTTATTACAAACTTCTTCTTTTAAAGTAGTTAATTATTTTAAATACGTAGACTTTAACAAGTTTAATACTTTAAATATAATTCCATTTAGTTGTTTTTATATTGAGGTAAATAAATGCGAAATTATTAAATTTTACCTAATAAAATTTATAATATTGTAGACTAGGACTACAATATATCTGTAGAGATTTGTTTGATTGAATAATAAAGGTATTTTTAGGTTTGAAACTTTATTCGTATTGTACTTTTTTTGGAACGTCATGACGTCGTAAACCCAAGGAGGAAATTTACACCTCGTTTCACCAAATTCCCGCCTGTTAAATTCAAGGCTAACACCGTAACGACTTAACGTGAGTTCACATAAACACAAAACAAGCGAATCGTTTCAACGGCTAATTTGAAAGAAACCAGGAGAAACGAATAAAGTTTAGGTCTAAAAAATACAGACTTAACTTTTCATATTTTCGATTGTTGCATATTATAAACAAGTACATCTCCTTAATAACCACCAAATATAGCCACCCTCCCCAGTAGCGGCACTAAGGTTTTTTCACAGGTGGGCTAATTATTTTGTGGCCCCTAAGAATTTGGTGGCCCTTACAACTTTAGTGACCCCTTATAAATTTTCCAGGAAGCGAGAAGAGCAAGGTCGTTTAATTGTTGCGACTCTCGTCACGTTTACTGGACCCCCTATGACCTTGTATCCGACCTGGAGGGGACACTTGCATGCCCGGGGTATTTATCTAAATTCTCTTTCTTTTCTTTCTATTGTCCATTCAACTTTCTCTCAAATTCCGCTCCCTTCCTCCCGAATCTATCTGTTTATGGTCTACTATCTTATTGAGTAAACAAATTGATTTTGAAAGTTTTTTTTTCAGAAAAACTTTTCTTGGCAATAAAACAAATATCTAGAGATAAAGAAAATTAATAAATTCAAATATGTGGCCTCTTAATTATAAATATGTGGCCCTTTTAATATAAATATGTGGCCCCTCTCAGAAATGCAGGGGGGCTAAAGCCCACTTCAGCCCACCCTTAGCGCCGCTACTGCCCCTCCCGAGGAGTCGGAAATGTAACACAATAGATCCGTAGTTTCACGATAGCGGTCACTTTACCGAGTGAAAACCGAACGTTTCCCTACGTTTTAAGGTTAAATTCTCAACATTTTCTCGGTTCGAAAGTTCGATGAACGCGAGGTGTTACGGTCCAAGAACGTGCATTTCCCCGTAAAAAGACCGCTGTTGTGGATGGAATCTGTTTGGACGCAGAAAGAGTTTTAAGTTCCTACATAGTCCAGTAACTTCAGAAAGAAATTAAGACCAAATTTCGAGAAAAATAACAATTTTGCTACGCACTTTAATTTAGGCGTTATAGCAAAAGTTCGCATCAGTTGGGCGTACGATAACTGTATTATAGTGTGTTAAATTGAGTTTTAGTTAAAATCTTTGATCCTACTAGATTTTAAACTACAAAATTAAAAAAACCTTAATTTTCCTACGATAAAATATTATATTTAGTTTGCCTTTACAAGAAAACAAATTAATGTTTGAACTAATACTGGTATATCTTGACCGTGAAATTTAAATTTCCGGAGGGCTGGAAGACTTGGGCGGAGGGAAATCCCATCCAGTCTTTCTAATTTCCCGCAGAATGTCAGCACGTGGCTGCGGGCCTACAAACTAGATTTTAAAGAAAATTCGCACCGTTCACGCTTACGGAACTAGTCTCGCGGGTTATCTGGTTTCCAGGTTTAAGCAATTAAAAAAACACAATTTAATCATAATCAATTGGTCACTAATGGCATTTCGAAGGCTACATTCGGTGGATTTTAGATACCTTATTCATTAACATATTTTTCTATATAATTTATCATGGTAAATTGCGTTACAGAATGGGGTTTCAGATATACTTAAAGGGAATACAACCTCAGGTATTTGGTGTGGAACACCAACGTTTGCAGCTCTTGCCGCTCTGGTCTTTGGCTTTATAATGTTTGGCGCCACTGTACAGGGAAATTTGATAAAATTGAAGGGGTCTTCAATAAAGATTGCTTTGCAGGTTATATTCCCTTTAAACAGAGCATTCAGAGAATTTGATTATCAGATATTCTTTGACTCTAGGAGCAACAAACACAAGGAGAACGCAACCCGTCAAAAATCGTGCATTTTCTCGCGTACAGTTTTCATTGGTTAGACGCTTTAGCGCCTACTACCGTCGGAAGGGGAAAATTCGGAAATTGTCTTCCCCCCGCCCGTAAAACGTTGAGCGTTAAGGCTCATCCAATGAAATTTGTACACAACACTGCATTAGCGTATTTAAAGGCTAGCTGCGTTCTCCTTGTGTTTGTTGCTCCTAGGTTTCAGTGATAAAGTATTTACGTTCGATTTAATCACGGTCTTCCCTACGTGTATCTTAAGAGTATTACTATCTGACACGACTTATAACGAATGTCCAAGTCGAATCTTGTTCGGGATGGTTTCAGGAACTAGTAAATTTATACTAGCAATTTTTCCGCAGGGCACAATAATACGAGCTTTTGGGCCTCCTCTCAGTTAATATCTTTCTCGATCTAATAATTAACTGGATGAGTTCGTCAGAGAGAGAATTTAAAACTCGACCGTTCCAGAGCGAACTTTCCATTTTAGAAATCTAAGAACGACATTCCTCTCTTTTTCGCGGTAGTATCATCCAAAATGAGAGGAGGGGAAAGCTGATTTAATGGCGTCGAAGCAACGAACTTTAAACCCGTATTTTCTAATTTCATTTTAAACAGTTGCCGAGAGAACTTTCTACATTCTATTTCATATAAGCGTGAATGTATTCACAGTGCTTCCACTCTCGGAAATTTAAAATTACCTTTTTTAAAATTAGGTAACCGAAAAAATTCCCTTTTTTTCCCTTTTTAATGTTAGAAATTCCCTCAAAATTTCCCTATTGATTTCTAACGTAATATGAGTTAAATATAATATTTTCACCTAATACTTAAGTCAAGGAATATTTTCAAATAAATGTATTTTATTATTATAGACCACGTGGCTTGAAAAGGGGCTACGGCCCGAAAGCTCGCCAAAATAATTATACATTTCTTTTAATGAAAGGAAAAAAAATTTAGTCATGAAGTATCGTCATGAATATATGTGAAATATATTCATAGTATCGTGTCTCTTTGAGTTATTGTTAATGTTATACAAAACCACGACTTTTAAAAATATAAATGTTAAAGATAACAATTTGGAAGTTTACATCCGAATTCCGAAAAACTAAAATGAAACCGAAAAGAACACGATACAGAATTACAGACGAATGTTTCAAAGCGTCTATTTTAGCAACAAGAGTCCAAAAAGTATTCCTGAAATTTCTTCTATAGTCAATGTGACAGACATGATATTCAGGTGTAGGTTAATTAATCACAACGTGTTTAGTAACTATAGGAACTGTGCAGCTGATTCCCTTACTATTCAAAAAAGCATTCAAGATGGAGAAAAGACTAGACTATATTTATTTTCAATGAGCTATATTCTACTCATAATAGGGTAACTTACATTGTTTTCCAGAAAAATGGGAAATTCCCTTTTATTCAAATAAAAATCCCTACAAAGGGAGAAATTCCCTGCAAGTGGAAGCACTGTGTATTCATTTCAACCATGAATATCGAAATATAACACGACTCTTTCTACCATCTGGGGCTAAGATCATTGGGCTAAGATGGCCGGTGCGTTTCTACGTCATCACTTGAGCCAATCAGGAGACAGGAGTTTGTTGACTCGATTCGCAAAACGTTTCCGGGATTGCGCGCTTTAACCGGCGAAGAAAATGACTCGTGATTCTTAGAACAATTCCTGTACTTTAACAACATTACTTGATAATTATAAATAAAGCAACTTATCATTAATATACTTACCTATTTTCATTCAATCAAAAAGATGAGTATTAAAATTTTAGAAATTAAATTTCGCGCTAAGCCTTGGCACTGAAAAATAGCCATGTTTCATGTTTCAAAACGTTGCCCTTCGTTATAAATTTTGAGCGGTGGCGCGTGAACGACGTCATAATAACTAAGCCCCTCCCATCCTAGTAACTGAGGCTAGACTACCTAATGCAGTTCAATATTCATGGTTGAAATGAATACATTCATGATATAAGGGAATGACCCTGGGATGAGAAATAGGGGTTTAGGAGAGAGAAAAAAAACAGATAATGTCAGTGGCGTAGACAAGGGGGGGGGGTCCGGGTCCAGACCCCCCGTTGGGCCTACCTTTACTGTACTAAATTTCCACCCCTTCTCGACCCCCTCTTAACATTCACATATTTCAGAAATTTCTTAACATATTTCGACCCCCCCCCCCTTGAGGAATTTCTAACTACGCCAGTGGATCATGTGACTCTGTTTCAAGTGTTACCAAATTTTTGAGTTGGTCGTAATATGCTAACAACTCTAAAGGCTTTACGGTATTAGCCTAGCTGTTTATTATTATTATTAAAGTGAGAGTTTTGTTTGACCGTCACTCTGTATGAGGGGCCTGTTCCAAAGGTGGTGGGAAAACACGTTTTAGTTGTAAAGACCAGATTTAAGATTGCAGAACTGTATTCGCGACCGAAACGAGTCTAGGTGGCGTAACGGAATTAGCGCCTATGATCTAGCGTCTGCTACAGACAAATTTAAAAGTCATACGAATGTTTTTCCTTAAATGAACTTATCGAAATATAAGCAAACGATGCAAAAATTATATTAAAATCCTAGTTATAATGTCAAATTTACGAATAACTACGAGGAAAAACTAATAACGTCTGCTTTAGCCGTTACCAATCTAGGTTTCAATGGCGAACCAAAGGTGGCGTAGCGATAGTTTTCTGTCACGAATACAGCTCCTGGCGGCAACCACTTAAATTAGATTATTTAAAAAATATTTTAATTTCTTCTCGTGTAGTATTGCGAAAACGCATTTGGTCTAAAAACTATCTATTATTCGATCAATAAAAACGTTGTTGTGGATTTCATGACCAGAATACATAATTTATGTCTAACTAATAATTGTTAACGATTATACCAATCACAATTTGCATAAACCCGCACTAAAAATGGTGAAAATGTTTTCTCAAGAAATTAAAATTAGTACAGGAGGTAAAACACACTCAAGAGCAAACTACATCTGCGGAAATTAGGTTGGCTAATAGCACTTTAACGTCACCTTCAAAAATATAATAATTAATATTTGCCCTAAATATATATATTTTTTGGTATGAGTTCCCTCATACAAATATTTAATGAGAGGCATGTTTTTCTCGCATGAATTGTCAATGAATGACGTCAACGTCTTGGAAGAAAAGGGGTGGGGTACTTTTCATCTTGGCTAAGTCAATCATTTCTAATGACCAATATAACTAGTTCCGTAAATTTCGTAGATCAAACACTCTGACCCATTTCTGACCCTCTGCATTACAAGGTTTAGCTTAACCCCTTGAAGAGAATTTTGCATATTCATTGAGTACCCTTGACTCAGAAACCCTGATGCGCGTCTTGCCACAACTGACTCGATGAACTATTCCGCGAAATAATATAAAACCTGTCTGTCTCATAATGAAGGAGTAATTAGTCGTATTTACGTCGGAGCGTTGACTGCTAATAATACAGTCTGGTTTTCTCAAGGTTAATGTAATCGTAATAATTCTGCCCAGATTCAAATCCCTCCCCTCTCCTATTTAAATGAAATTTTAAAAACCAATCTACAACGCTCTTAATTATCGGCAATATTGTGACCCACAATTTTATTGCGAAGTAGAGTACTTTGTTAGTATTATAATGGGCCGTTCAGACTATACGACTTTTAAAGTTCAATTAGTCCAACTAATTAGAAATGAAATAAGCAGTGTGAATAGCAAATGTTGGTACACGTTTCGGGGGACCAACACTCGGTGTTTATCGGGTATAGTGACCGATTTTTGGAGATACCCAACTATTGGAAATTTGCCCAGTGAAATTGACGTCAATTAAGATTTAATAAAGCTATTACTGAAATAAGCTAACGTCTTTTGTTTTTGTCTAAATGACTTAAACAATTTTGGACAGGCTAACCCTAATTTCTCAATTTCATACGGGAAATAGTATAGCAGAGAGAATAGCAGACGATATTAAAAATTAGAATAATCCCATTGGAGGACCCCGAATCGTTAGCCCTCGTGAGGACAATAGTTGTACTATTGCAAACCACCAAAATTTAATACAAACGCATTTTTGGTGGAAAGGTGGGAACGTCACAGGGTGATCCATTTGCTGGTACATCGGACTAATTGGCACCACTAAAATTGGATCGTCTGAACTTAAGTTCTATGCTCGAAAAATCTGGCGTTGCGTTTTGATTTTTTAAAATAAATTTGGCGCCGGTTGTTGTTTGGCAGTTGGACAATATTTCCACGTAGTTCACCGAATTTGCGGTGACGTTACGCGTGTCTTTTGTCTGTCAACTGCGTGGGTCTATTGAAGTTTTGATATCAAATTTTCGCCCCTTTTCTGAGAAAGAATATTTTTAGCCATGACATTAGGTTATTTCAAACTATCTAGTGTATATTTTTGATATAGATTTATCACGATTTAATTCGCTTAAATTATCGAAAAGTATAATGGAAATGGATAAATTAATATTAATCTTGAACTTGTCATCTTTGAAAATCTAATTTTACTTTATTCGCGACATTATTGAAATTAATTCACGACCGAAAACTATCGCAACGCCCCCTTGGGTTCGCCATTGAAACCTAGATTAATAAGTACAGATGAGTACACATGATTACGCAATGAGTACAGATGATTACGATGAGTACAGAATGATTAAGCAATGAGTACAGATGATTACGCAATGAGTACAGATGATTACGATGATTACAGAATAATTACGAAGAGTACAGAATGATTACGATGAGTACAGAATAATTACGAAGAGTACAGAATGATTACGAAGAGTACAGAATGATTACGATGAGTACAGAATGATTACGATGAGTACAGAATGATTACGATGATTACAGAATAATTACCATAAGTACAGAATGATTGCGATGAGTACAGAATAATTACGATGAGTACAGAATGGTTACGATGAGTACACATGATTACGGTGAGTACAGAATGATTACGATGAGTACACAGGCAACCCAAAACTTTAAAATTGTTGCAGATGAGTAATTGAGTGCGGGAGAATTCCAATGAATACGCGTGATTACAAATGATTACACGTGATTACAGATGAGTACGAAGATTACAAAAGATTACGGGATTACGAATGAGTACAAAAGATTACAGAAGATGACGTAATCATAACAGTTAGGGTGTACACCGATTACGGGAAGTGATTAGCCCCTCGAGATAGGTAGCGGCTGAAGCAGACGCTATTAGTTTTTCGTAAATTTGACTTTATAAATAATGATACTTGTTTATATTTTAATTATTATTATTTAAGAAAAAACGTTCTTATGACTTTCTAATTTGTAGCAGACGATAGATCATAGGCACTACCTCGGATAAGCTAGTGCCGTCACGCCACCTAGACTCATTTTGGTCGCGAATTAAATTAGTTTCATATATCATTAAATAAATCGTGATTTAAGTTATTCTTGGAAGTAGTATACCATAATCATCGAGGTAGTGCACTAACTTTCCCTGTACTAATTATTCTTAGACCTTTTCTGAAATTTACAGACGCACCATAATGAAATCCTTGTAGTCTCAGGGATTGTAAAAATGAACTAGTCTCACACAACAGTGGGTTTGATAGTGATGTTTTTATTTATACTGCCGGGAGAATTTGCAAGAGAGGACTTGAAAGAAAAATGTCTACGACGTGCGCTTCAAGTTTTTGGGAACCAATGAGATAACGTGGCCTTATTGTTTACTGTTTTTTTTCCTCACTTCTACAATGCTTCCCCAGCTCTCCCACTAAAGAGAGCTAATGAATTCGTCCAAAGGTTTGACTGCGCAATTTCCAGAACAAGTTGGGCAGTCGTAGCGAATTTATCTCCTGACAGTAGAAATAAAAGAATTCTTGGTTTACACCCACCTTATAAATTGAATAAAATAGAAGCTTTATTCAATTCTTTTATGGGTGGATGAGATAGACTCATCGTGAAGATTTGGGGCTTAGATAATAAAACTCTCGAATTGTAACGGTTGTTCTTTCGGGTGGGCCGCGCCCCGAACGGATATTCTGCCATCTTTATTTCGGTAACTCTCGTAGAAGATTCCCCCTCTTTTAAAACGTTATTTTTATTCACGGTCAACGCGAAACGGATCGTGCTATTGCCGCACGTGCGCGCTCTCCTCCAGAGAAAACTCGTTTGATTTCTCGATACGTTTCTGTTGGTTGGCTTTCCTTTTACTAATTTTTATCCCGGACCCATCCCATCAAGTATGATTTTAATGGCAGATTCGAAGCCAGACCGAAGGGGGGGGGGTGGAAATCAAGGGCGTGTATCGCGAGCAGAAGACGTTCTTGATATTTTTATCGCTTCCATGTCACGAATATACTCCATTTGGTTCCAGCCCAAAATATTATTACCCTCGCGTACAATGATATCATTAGAGTTTCACGTTTTATTTTTCATCATTCTTATCCTGAATTCCGTTTCTTAGATTAAACCATTAAATGTTGCTTTTACGCATTTTTTCAAACTGGAAAATCTAATTATAGTTGGGGCAATATTTATTTCAAACTGGAAAAATCTAATTGAAATTAGGGCTTTATTTTTTCCATACTGGTTGAAGTTAGATAATATATTTAGATAGGAAAATCTAATTGAAGTTAGATAATTTTTTTCCAACTGCATAATTTGAATGAAATGCGATAGATTTTTTCCAAACTTGAAAATTTAAATGAAGTTAGATTGGGTTTTTCAAACTGGAAAATATAATCGAAGATATAGTCATGGGCGCCGCGGGGGGGGGGGGGAAGGGGGCAAACGAAATAAATGCCCCCCCCCCCTTTTATGGGCTATAAATGCACTAATAGAGGTATGAAGTCCCTTAACCCTTTTGACTAAATTTGAAAATTTCCCCCCTTGGAAACCTTTCTGAGGGCGCTCCTGGATATAGTTTTTTTTTTCAAACTAGAAATTCTAAACGAAGATATATAGCTTTTTTTCAAACTGGAAATTCTAAACGAAGATATATAGCTTTTTTTCAAACTGGAAATTCTAAACGAAGATATATAGCTTTTTTCAAACAGAATAATCTAAATAAAGTTTGATGAGGGTGGCTAGAGTTGATCTTGTCCATTTGTCCAAAAGGTTAAGGATAAAACTTCCAAAAGTGTATTGAAAATGTTCCCAAAATGCAACTTACCATCGTGAGGCCTAAACGCTCCGAACTGGACTGGATTTTTGAATTTAATTAGAGATTCAAAATTGCGATTTCATAGCGTAAACGTAAATAAGTAGGATTTGTAAATGCACCCTAGTGGCTGTTTAGAACAATATTATACGCGAGCAGCACCTGTTTATAAGGCTTTACAGGCTCGGCGTGTTTGTACAGGTATAGTATAACGACGTACGGCGTCGCTTTCGGTCCTAATTTTTTTTCTGACGAAAATATAAAAAATGTCTAGCTGATACGGTCGGTTAGTTGTCGTTTAAACAATCCAAAACGGGCGGGCCATCGTACCGTACTCTTACGCTACCTCTTGTTTTCGGCAAAATACCTATTCACAACAGCGTCGTCATTTCGTATCCGCAAACCGCAGACTTGTAAATACACAATGGCAGTTGTAATGTTCGCGTAACGTAGTTCATTGCCCTTTTTATATAAATATACTATCGTTCTCTGAAGCGCCACTTAATTAAAAGAATCGTTTTAATTGCCAATGTAGCTACTTCCCTCTTATTTTCTGAACATCGCCGTCAGCGCCAACAATGCGGGAATGCGGGAAACCATCAATTATTTTAAAGTACATCCGTTTTAAATGATTCGTTGACGTGAAATATTGCTTATTTTCGATTGAATAAATGAGGATGAGAATGGTTAAAATCAAAAGTTTTTTCTCTTTATACCGCTAACGTTATCGATTGAAACAGGCATCTTCGTTAGTTCACGATGATGTTTTACAGATTTCGGAAGAAGAAATGGAAATCTGATGTTTACTTAAAGTGTTAGAATTAAAATATAATTATCCATTTATATATCTTCTATGTTTTAAAATTTAAACTAGTTATAATAGGTCACGTGTAAATGTTTTTTCTACATCGCTAGCTATAGAGTAATATCGCCGTGACGTATGTCGACGTCACCCATGCTTTTTCCTATAGATAAAAAACTGCCCTCAAAATGGCAGCCATAGCCCAAAGCTACAGAGCGATACTACTCTATAGTAATTGAAGATAGAGATAAAGATTTTGGAATAGTTGATTTTATAAAATGTCTTTACGCTTGCTCAACTTGTTGAAATGTTGCCCTGGAATAGTTCAGCCAATGCCTAAGAATGAGTTCATAAACTCTTTAGTGGGAGAGAAAACGGATCCACAGCTGAAGCGGGGAGGCAACATTTCAACAAGATGGCCAAGGTTATTTTATAAAAAGAACTATTTGAAGTCCGCGTGCGAAACGCGCGTGCCAGTAAAGCACTAAAAAGCTTTAGCTCGTGACGCGGATAAAAACATTTTATACTACAGGTTCATTGTTTTAATTTATAGAAACACCTATTTTACCATGGGTACTAACAATTTTTATATTTAAAAGTACATCTTATAATATTTTTCCATACTATTAGATTTAATTTATAGACTAAAATAAGATTAATAAGTTTCATTTTTCATTTTTGTGGCCTGGATACTTATTCGTAAGAAATTTATACATACTTCTGTTAACACGTAAACCGATCGCGTGGTCGAAATTATTCAAGATATCAATAACGTTGACGTCAGTGCCATCTCATAAACAAAAAATTAACATCTTTTCCTGGTTTCTTTTCGACAACACCAGATGTCAATTGAACCTTAAATTGAATTTTTTTTTTCACTATTTATGACTGTATTTTTTACTAGATTATCTACCGTACGCTAAAATATTTTTTCGTTTGAGAATATTTTAATGTTTTATTTACCATATATCGTTTTGGTTAAATAGGTCATTTAAAATGCATCCGATATAAATTGTTCAATTGTAGGAGGTATACAACTTTGACCCTTTTTTCCCTCGTCGTTATATCGACAACGCCTGTCACCTTTCAACCTCCACTTAATTTATTCCCAATTCAATAAAAACAAAATATTAAAATTACCGGATGTAACCGATCGTTTTAGAATCGATGCCATTTTTATAAAAAATAATAAATACACTTTTTTGTCACGCATCGTAAAAGATGTATAAACATATGTCGGAGCCCATGACGAATTTCCAGATGACAAAAATCGACCATTTCCCCCCCCCCCCCCCCCCGAGAATAAAACGAATAAAATTGCGCTTCAATAGAGGTTAATCTCCCTTTTTATTACCATAAGTAACATAAAAATTATAAGTATGACCATGAACGATTGCGGTTAGTGATAGTCGGTCGTGGAGTGATGAGAAGCTTCTGTGGAGGGAACACGTTACAAATTACACTATCTTCAATAATTTATCATTATTTTTCCAAAGTAAATGTTATTTTTACTGTAGAAAATGTTTCCTCCAATAAAACATCCTCAGAGGAAATTGCCAAGAAGTAATATTTCTGAGAGCCAGGACCTGCAAGTCACTGTTTATATAGTGCTGGTTAACATAATGGAAACGTTTCTCCTGTACGGTATGCAACAAGTGTTATCTTTTAAACAGGTAGTTTTTTTTTTGACATAATAAGGCTTAGCAAAAACACGACGTTCTGTTTGCGGGTGAAAAGTTTCCATTACTTCAACAAGCACCAGATAAACAGTCCTTGCAGGTCCTCGACTTCTGGCTCTCGGAAATATTACTTCTTGGTGATTTCCTTGAAGGATGTTTTATTGAAGCGCCTACAGATCTTTTTATAAAGTAACGTGGCCTTCTTGTTTAAATGTGGCTCTGACGTCACAGTCTCTTACTTTTACAAGTCTACGAGCGCGCGCAACAGTCGCTAGAGGAGAATAGCTTTTTCTAGAGCGCGCTCAAATCGCTCGTGCGAGGAATACACTAATAAAGCTGGGTCTTGTGACGTAAGAGCAACATTTTAACAAGTTGGGCAAGACCACTTTTTATTTTATAAAATCAACTATTAGGGTAGTCAGCAGCAATTTCTCGGGGCTTAGCTTTAAGTGAACTACCAGCCGATATTGTAAGAGAGTGTTTGCGTAGGTGTCAATCTAAAAACTCCAACGCGCTCGTTCTATATAGTGTAAAGACATTCCTCAAGTTTCGGCGTATATTCTACTGAAAATAAAACGTCGCTTTCATTATTATACTTATTCTTTAACATCGGCGATTATTATGATAATTAGGTACTAGTTTTTACGCGTAGAATATGTAATTAGGAGTGTCTTTATTACCCTTAAGGCGCGATGCACACTTTTATTATATTTTCTACTTAATTATGTAGGTGATATTTTCCCGATTTTGAATTTCGTGACCCAATTCTTCGACGACATCTTTGTATAGTCATCCCCTTTTCCTCCACCACGGTTTGCCTTCGAGGTATGGCCGCCATCTTGACCAAATATATCGCGAAACATTAAACCCTCGTAATAGCTTCCATTTCTTAGTTTACCATAATTACGAGGCCTTTATTAATAATATATAATTTCGACATACAAGGAAATAAATTACTTTAATTTTATTTTCATCTTCTTCGAATTTCACTCATCAAGTGAACTAATATTTACTTTTTTTCGTGTAAATACACGGCTTAGATTGTATAAGAGGGTATTCGGTTATTAATTAAGAACCCGCGTAAGAGAGTATTCGGCAGGGTTAGAAAAAAGCCGGCTTTTATTGAAAAAATCCAGACCAGTGGTTTTAATTGGCTATAACCGGTTTTTATTCGGTTATAACCGGCTTAAATATAAACAGTACCTTTTATTTATGTAAGTAGAAATTGTCTGCAGTTATTGTCGTAAATAAGAAACTAAACAAATAAAGCGAAATAACTATATAAAATAACTGAATCCTTTTGATTTCCTCAGGAAATACCCCCTAGTTTTTGTGTTTGACAGAAGCGAGGCAGCGAACTTGGGAACTTTAAACCTACCGAAAAACTGGTAAAAGTAAACCGGTTTCTAAATATGAGACAAAAAATAAACTAAATTTCCAAATAAAAACTATTAATTTACTAAAATATTCATATTGTAATTTTTTTTTTTAAAAGCCAATAACTTCTGGATTTTTTCAAGTGGCTATAACCGGATTTAACCAGGTGGCTATAACCGGTATGGCTGGTTCTATGCCAACCCTGGTATTCGGATATTAATTTAGAACCCGCGTAAGAGAGTATTCGGATAATACTAGCTCGGGTATTTGGTTATTAATTTAAATTAAGAATGTGTGCAAGAGGGTATTTCATTATTAATTTATTTGGAGCCTATATTACAGAGTATTTGGGAATCGATTTAGAACCTATATTACAGGGTATTTTTGAATTAATTCAGAACCTATATTACAGCTAGGAGCAACAAACACATGGAGAGCGCAGCTAGCCTTTAAACACGCTAACGCAGGGTTGTGTACAAATTTCATTGGACGAGCCTTTACACTGAGCGTTTTATGGGCGGGGGGGGGGGGGAGTTGATTTCCGAATTTTCCGACGGCAGCAGGCGCTAAAGCGTATAACCAATGAAAAATGTACGCAAGAAAATGCACGACTTTTGACCGGTTGCGTTCTCCTTGCGTGGGGTGCTGTTTGTTGCTCCTATATTACAGGGTATTTGGGAATTAATTTAGAACCTATATTACAAGATATTTCGGACTTAATTTAAAACCTGTACAAGAGTTTTTATGCATTAATTCAGAACCAGTTTTATATTATTTATCTATTATTTAACATTTAATTAGATAAACACACACATGGTGAACTTTATCAAATTGTCCTTAAGAAACGCAATATTTAAAAATTCATAGGTAATGAAAATATTTTAGCTAACGGGTAAAAATATTCGAAAATTACAGTTTATCTGTATTTTGACGATGATGAGGGATTAAGCTGATTCGCTCGATGAGCTGGTTTTGCTTTTAAATGATCAAAAAATAAATTCCACGTGACAAAATTTCAAGGTCGGATATGTTTTCAGGCATTTTTTTTATAACTAATCTGTGAGGTATTTTATCTAAGAATGTATTTGCGCGACTGATTTTGGTTCGACCATATAAACGTAAAGGTGGAATAAAAGGAAGGTTCATAATTTGATAGAAACGGGTAAATCGCTTTGAATTGAGCGTTCCAAATATTCCACATAAACGGGTTATCGCAATGTTTTTGAGCAAACGTGTTTATCCCTAAAAGAAGCGTACCATTGTTTCGGATGTAGGCCAGCACTTGTCTGGACGTTTTAATTTAGTGTTAATCTTTATCAATCTTTAATAAAATTTGGAATAATCTTTGATAGAATTCTGAACAATATCATAAAATAAGGTAGGCCCGAAGTACAGTGTTTTATAACTAATCAAGTTCCTCATTTCTTCCTATTGTTTACCTAATTCCATTCTTTTAATCTAAAGATTTAAATCCTAGGGGTGCTAATTCGCAATTACCAAACCTAATTTATTTTTTAAACTATTTTTAATTCAAATTTATCGTAATTTCATCCAATTGTATTTGATAAAGTAATAGTCATTTAATCAAATTGTAATCATACTATAGTTTATCAATTAAATAAACCCCTATCAAATTCTTATTAAATTGTATAGAATTCTCGTGAAATTTCATTTGAGAAAGTGAAGTATTTTTTATAAATTTTGATCAATTCCTGATCAATGTTATTTTATAGAGTATATTGTATAAAAAATTTTATCAATTCCTGATCAAATGCTTTTTCATATATAGAATTTAATATATCAAATTTATATGATTACGTATAGTTTATAAAGTATTTTCCCAAAGTTTATCAAATAATCACATTCTGATTAAATGCTATTTTCGTCTTTAATTTTATCGGAATTTTAAAATATATCGGTAAGAAATTTTTCATTAGATTAAAATTATTATCTGGATTATATTATTTTAGAAGTAATCAAAGCAGTACAGTAATATTATAGATTAAACTATAGATAAATATGCTTTTTTATTTAGATAAAAAAATCTGACCCACAAATGGCGGTTATGGCCTAAGCAATGAAGTGGTGTACATAGTCAGTTAATTTACGAGGGCGCAAATGACTCGAAGTAAACCATAAGATGACATAACTTCATTCAATATTTTTTATTAAAAAAATTACATTTTAAATAACTCTTGAAAAAAGAAATGAAATAGGGGTTAAAAATAATTCGAGGTCAGGAGGGGGTTCAATTTCAATCCCCTTTTTTTACACTGCAATAAATTATTTCGAGATTTAATATTGAGGTGATAAAATAACTAGAAAGGAGAGTTACTTAAAAACTATTATTAAATGATAACAAAATGGTAATTAAGGCGAAAAGAACTTTAATAAATAGTTAGATATGTGTCAAGCCTAAATAACGGGGGTTCTTATTCGGCAAAAAGTAAGCCACCAGTGGTATATACCCAACAATAAAAAGATCTACAGACCGGCGTCTTGACCCATATTCTGTTAGTTATTAATGCGTTCTTTTTTCAAGCGTTACCGTCTTCATTTCGGGGTGTTTCTCCAACCCCGTCCCTAATTAAAAGCTAGACACGTTATGGAAGGTGTAGAAACAATTATTCCAACAAAAAAGTGTTTGTTTTGCCATAATGCACGGCTGTTCTTACGCTTATACTGACATCTTGAGGTCAATCGGTCACTATATTGTTTTATTTAAATATTTCGAAATTTCCACTCTTAGGAGATTTTACCAAATATTTTGGTCTCAGCTTTTAAAAACATTAAAATGTAAACCTTTAGACAAAAGCTAGATAAATATAATTATTTCATACGGTAACAGAGTTAAGATTAATAGGTGTTTCCATAAAATAAAATAAAATAAAATAAAATAAAATAAAATAAAATAAAATAAAACAAAAAAAATTAAGTTTTTTAGTACTTTATTGGCACGCGCGTTTCGCACGTGGACTTCAATTTCGTCTCCAGAGCGTGCTCTATATCTTCAATAAATAAAGCTACTGACGTAGAAAAAACATTTACACGTGACCTACGGTATTTTATAGAGCCACCTATTAAATATCAAAAGACTTTTTTACATTTTAAAAACTAATCAAACACGTGCAAAGTTGGCATTTTCCAGATTTTTATTTAATAAAATTTAAATCAGTCGATATTTTTTTAAATTTAAATCGCACTTTTTTTAATTAAACAATTAATAACAGTCTAATTGATCGATACCTTGATTATATCGGTTATATAATTTATTATTGAAATCTGTATTAATTTCAATTATTATTTGATAATTTAGTTTGCTGTGTATGATTTAAAAACTAAATGACTTAAATTAGCTAACCCTGATATCGATAATATATTTATTTCCATAAACAATTTTTGTTACTAAATTTAATTTTTTTCGAATATTTATATTATTGTTTTGTTTTATTGCCTTTATTGGTACATGGTTTTTGAAAACGTGCTCATTTTAAGTTTCTATATAGAATGTTTCAAAATATTGAAAAAGTTGTATAACTTCTAAAGAGGGTTTCGAATCGGGAATAGTAGTCATAAAAACGGCTTTGCAAACTGTATTTTTTTCTTTTCATACCGTTTCCCCCCGGATCGAACCGGTTTTGGAAAAGGAAGCTCTATCTTTGAAAGGGTTTTTTAAATTTAAAGGATGCGAAACAGACAATGAAATATATTTTCCCGTTGACCCCGGTGCTTCGGCGCATGCAGTCAACGTCATTTATTTGCTTTTAGGCATATTTCTGCGTTTATGGCCATACATAACTGACACTTCTCACGCGAATTCGTCGCGATTTTATTTTCTACAATTTAAAAATATTCCAGGAAAATAAACTGTTTATTTTTTATATTGCGTAATTTCGTATTTCGTATTCTTAAGTGTATTTTTATTGCGGCGATAAGTGTTCGTTACGGGGTTATTTTCACTCATCCACGCGTGAGACGGACTATTCAACTTATTTTGATATTTTTATAGAAATATTAGTGTTGTAAGTCGAAAAATTTTCCGCGGAAAATTACCGAGGCCTTTTTTCCGGAAAATTTTCCGTGTTTTTCCGAAAAATATTAAAAACGTTTTCATTTCATGATTTGTCTAATATATTGTTTGCAAATTTAAATAAAGCGGCATTTTCACCTAATTTTTTCTAATCTAAAAGTAAAACTAAACCTCGAGACTAGTTTAAACTGGTTGAAATGTAACACTATTAATGTTTTTTAGTATTTTTAGTGATATTAGTCATTTTAAATCGATAAAAAGTTTAAAACATTAAAAACCCTTGAAAAGTAATTTATGTTTAAATTTTTTATTTTTCCGATTTGCGGAAAATTTTCCGCATTTTATTTTTCCGGAAAATTAACAACCCTAAGAAATATCATTCTACCTTTAAATTCGTTTATTCCCATTCGACCGAAATCCCATTCGACCGAAAGAATTTTAAAATGTAGCCCAATTGGCGGGGTGATTTGGTATTTTATTTATAAGGTATGCACTATCGAAGATCCATGTTTAGGTTAGGTTAGAGTTGGTTAAGTTTACTATTTTAGTTTTGGTTCAGTTACTTTTCTTGACTAGGTGAAGATAAAAATATAATTCATGCTCATTCCATTTTATTTTCAAATAAATGCATAGTACTAGTCGAATGGGACACATAAAAGCGTTCGGTGGAATGGGACACATAAAAACCGCACGTTTCGGCGGAATTCGGTCGAATGGGACACCTCAAAAACCGCCTTCGGTCGAATGGGACTAAAGCTTTAAATTATGTAGCCCGCGTGTTTTTAAAATTGGAAATTAAAATATTTACGTAAATATATTTATGTAAATTTTTAATGTATAGATTAAAAAGCCCAATTATAGTAATTTAAAGCAAATGAGGAATTTAAGTTACGCGTTAGGATCAATAGCTGTTTTAAATTAAGTTATTTTCATTCGGAATTTAAAGTATACATGATAAATTTTAAACATGTAGTTATTATAAAATGACCAATTAATTTTTTTGTGATAATTCCCACCCAAAGTAAACCCATTAACACTTAATAATTAAATTTAAATAAGATTATCTTAAATATTAGTTCAATTATCTTATTTTTGAATTTAGGATACAAGCTAATTAATTAATTAATTTGATAAGTAACTAAGTCATTATTTGTTGAATTTATTTATTTAATCAATATATTAAATGTAATTTTTCTTAAATAATAAAAAATGTGAACCACAATAGTATTTGGTACTGAAATTAAATTTATTTTATACATAAAGTTAATATAAGTTATATTTATTGAGAAATTATTTAATTTAGAAAGTAATATCAAGTTGCAAAATAACTCTGAACAATTCACAATACTTGATAATAATTACGATGTAGTAAGAATCACATATATGTTTATAAAGGGGTTAATTTCTATCCGGAATTGAGGATACGTCAAAATGATTTTATTGTTTGTCGTACAGAATAGAATTATCTAGGAAGAAGACTGAGTTTATGACGTCGCAGTTGTCAATCGCGCGGCGACTCTGGACGGTTACATTGTGCTTTAGCCGATAATGAATGTGTCTGAATTCCCTTTCCAAGTCTACGCTTCCGTGTTCCACATTGCCTTCTTTTCATTGTGTTTTCTTTTTTTAGGATAGCCAAGGCTTAAGTTATTATCTATTTTGGCCTGGCCAATTTCGTTAGGAAGATCGAAAGACGGAGTTTCATAATGGCTCTAATCAAAGCTGTTTTTTGCTGCTGGATGTTTCCTATTGAATATCGAACAAAACGTCGGTGGCGCGGAAAGTTACCACCGATAGGCTGACCCTCGTACGTCAACTGTCAACGTTGCCTCGATTGTCACTTTCTAAATTTAGCATTTTATCACTTGGATTGGTGCCGTAATTTGAACACTTTCACGGGCTCCTTATATCGTTAAAATTTAAATTTATTGAATTGGGTGGAACTCTCCACGCGGGGCTATCGAACCCGTAAAGGTTTCTTTGCATTGCGTAATATTGAAATTAACATTTTTCAAAGTTACGAACTTTAAGGATAATAAATTGAAATTAAATAAACACATTTCTACGCCATTTTTGATATTAAAAATAAACTAAACGAATAAATAAATAAAGGAAGTAATTTGCATAATTTCCAATTCAAAATTCATTGCCCTTTAAATGTTAAGGATTTAGACACCACTTAAATATCTATAACGATAAATTTCCTTGATGCGAATAAAATAATGATTCCCTCCGGCGTCGTAATAACCTTTGTTAGAAAAAGACCCAACCCACAATTTACATAATATATTCAACTCCTAGACTCGATCACTCGATAAGATATTAATGGGAAATTAAAGCCAATAATACTCGTATATCATCGATAACGAAAAAGGTATTTTCACGTATTGATTGGAATAAATTAATATATTGGCATAGTATCCGTTCCATATAATCCAATTAGATAGGGGGATAAAATTCAACTGTAAACGGTAACACACGATATAATGACCCGGTTTAGCTGGCGAGAAATGTTTGACTAACAAGTGAAAAGATTCGCCGTATTTTCGAAGTTCGTTAGCTGCCTCGAAACCGTTAAAAGATAAATGGGACCAAGTCCGGAATAAGTGAAAAAGTAACGAAAATGAATTTGCCAATGGCCTTTACGGTCCTAGTTTTTTTTATCCGAAAGTTAGCGATACAGTTTTTCTAGGTCGCCATTATGTTTTTTTTTTTTCTATTTCTGCGGGGAATATTCCGTAGCGGGTGAAAAATAAGAAAATTCAAACTTTTCGTTTGTCTCGGAGGCGAAATTATTCTTCAAACTTGTTTTGATTTGGCGAGAGCTTTTGCCCCATATAATTTGCGCGATCTAATGTCACGATTTTCGGGCCTCTGTCGTGCCATAATTAGCTCTCGGCGTGAACCTCCTTTTTGTCTTTTTTATTTAAGAGGAAGTTACCTCCGAAGTCGTCGGGTTTAATAGCTCCTCTTTAAGATGGAATATCACTCTTTGGAAATTATCCGACTATCGGTATACGCTCTAGGTTAATTCTTTGTTTACCCTTCGTCGACTCGCTGAAGGGTTCAACGAATTATATTCTAATACCTATATTAATAAGACAATGCCCTTATTAGAGGTGGGGTGGCGGAGTGGTTAGCACTTTCGCCTCGCAGCAAGACGAGTCGGGTTCGATCTCAGTTTGTGGCTGGTATATGGGTTTTCCCCTTTCCATAAAAACTTGTTGAGGTTAACGGTAATAGTTAGTGTAGGGAGCTGATTGGCATGAAGGGCTTGCCACCACCCTTCTACGCATTGTAACTCGGCCACCTGAATTAAAGGCTATAAAAGTCGGTCGGTGACTTAGGCCTTATTTTAACAGCCACGCGTTCGAGTTCAAACACGTGGTGCCTAACTATTCGGGGCGTTCAAACACGTGGTGCCTAACTATTCGGGGCGTTCAAACACGTGGTGCCTAACTATTCGGGGCGTTCAAACACGTGGTGCCTAACTATTCGGGGCGTTAGGGTGCTATAAAGCGGATTAAGCGTAGTTTTTAATTATAGTTAAACCTTTTAGATTTGACATTTATGTGCCAAAGTATTGTCCTCTGTATAGATATTAGCAATATCTATATTATGTAGTTAGTTAATTATGTTTAAAAAATTAATGAAACACGGATTAAAACCTAAGCATACGTTTAAACGGGTGTTAAGAACTCCAAAATAGGCTTTCGAACGGGTAGATTAATATTAACTATATTTTATTTGGGTCTAGTTTGCGTAAATTCGCCTTCTGTAAGCTTCGTAATTAAGTATTGATATTGAAAAAAAAAACAACTATTAGGTTTTAAAACACCTTTTTCAAAACAGAAGCTTTGATTGGTTTAAATTTTCTGTATATTTTCATTGTACGTAATGAATTAAAAATATAATTTTCTGAATTGCCATCAAGATGTTAATTTTTTTTGTATAGCCCCAGGAAAATATAAATTCCGGGCACCAAGAGAACCGTTACTATTGGAGATAGCTTCCGGAGTTAAATTCCCTGACATTTCCAGATTTTCCCTGCCCTAATTGCCAAATTTGCCCTGACCATTTTTGTAAAATAAATGAATGGTTTGAGCTACAAATCTTGAAAAATATTTTCTTTCAAAAATTTATTTGCCTGATTTTTTTGGGGTCATTTTAAAATTCTCTTACTTTTTGGGTCCATTTTCAAATTCCTTGACTTTTCCGGACATTTTGGAACTATTTTAAAATTCCCTGACCTTTTGGAAACATTTTCAAATTCCCTGACTTTTCCAAGTCGTGTACGAACCCTGTAGCTATATTATTTCGGGGAGAACCAGATAGAAGTATACGTCGTTCGTTCAAACCAGGGCCCCTAGGTTTCACGGACCCTGGTAATTTGCACCGGCTTCCCCCTCTCTTGTCGGGCCTGGTACAAACCACTATCAAAAGTGAGAAGGAAACAAAGCTAGTATGAAGGCCATATTACATTTCTCCGTAAATGCAAATCCGAAGAAAATGGTATGACTAAGACTCAAATTTCGAAATTGGCGAAATATTTTTAAACAAGCGAAATTATGCATTGACATATCCGTTAATTGTGAGCTGTACGAATAGAACAAAATAAGCGGGTCATTTTGAACAATAACTACTAGCGAGCTTGTACCTTCACAGTTTCGACTACTCCGCGGATTATCAAGAATGATTTAAACTTAAGGAGAATGACTATTTGAAGCCGATTTTTATACACCTTACGCCCCAACAGTAAGCCACTTTCCTCTTCAGAAAACTATCTCTCATTGGTTCCGACGCGATTTAAGTATACACGGGTGACGTGTTTTTCAGTGCCGCCTCTCGGGCCGGAGGGAACTTGGACCATGATGCCCGTTGAACGTCTTAGCATAGTCATTCTCCCAAAGTATAAATACATTCTTGCAAATATTTAGATGAAGTCACGTTGTTAAACCCGTCGTGGGCCTCGATGATGGCGCGGAGGCGTCACCGGAGTTGCAACAATTGTTTCCGGAAGCTCAATAAGTCACCGAGCCGGGTTGCCACATTTTTTTCACAATTAAATTCCCTAACTTTTCCAGGTTTTCCCTGACCATTTACGGAGATTTTCCCTGACTTATTTTGTGCCAAGATTTTGTAATTTTTAACCTATATTTTAGTAAATGTTTCCTATTTGCAACCGAAATTAAATTCCCTGACATTTACCTAATTTTTAAAATTCCCTGACATTTACCTAATTTTTAAAATTCATTGACATTTACCCAATTTTTAAAATTCATTGACATTTACCCAATTTTTAAAATTCATTGACATTTACCTAATTTTTAAAATTCCCTGACATTTACCTAATTTTTAAAATTCCCTGACATTTACCTAATTTTTAAAATTCCCTGACATTTACCTAATTTTTAAGATTCCCTGAAATTTACCTAATTTTTAAAATTCCCTGACATTTACCTAATTTTTAAAATTCATTGACATTTACCTAATTTTTAAGATTCCCTGACATTTACCTAATTTTTAAGATTCCCTGACATTAACCTAATTTTTAAAATTCCCTGACATTTACCTAATTTTTAAAATTCATTGACATTTACCTAATTTTTAAGATTCCCTGACATTTACCTAATTTTTAAGATTCCCTGACATTTACCTAATTTTTAAAATTCCCTGACATTTACCTAATTTTTAAGATTCCCTGACATTTACCTAATTTTTAAGATTCCCTGACATTTACCTAATTTTTAAAATTCCCTGACATTTACCTAATTTTTAAAATTCATTGACATTTACCCAATTTTTAAAATTCATTGACATTTACCCAATTTTTAAAATTCATTGACATTTACCCAATTTTTAAAATTCCCTGACATTTACCTAATTTTTAAAATTCCCTGACATTTACCTAATTTTTAAAATTCCCTGATATTTACCTAATTTTTAAAATTCCCTGACATTTACCTAATTTTTAAAATTCCCTGAAATTTACCTAATTTTTAAAATTCCCTGATATTTATATCCCTGACTTTTCCAGGTACCGTGGCAACCCTGCCGATCTCGCAATCATTACAAAACATCCGCAGTTCGGGCGATCAAGCCCCTAAAATAGACTTGGAAAGAAATGGACGAACGCGTTCTAGTTTTGGAGATTTGGTCGGCCTCCCACGCTCTACGCCGTCAAAACACCACCCAACCTCAAAAACCAGATTCCTCTATTGGGAAAAATAACGCCATTTAAATCTTACGTGCCCATAAATTCCCCAATTTCCGCGATTACTAGGTGCGTAGACTAAACCTTTTCCCCTTCCTTACGACTAAGTGTCTGGTAATTTCGCTGGTTACTGTATTGACGGGTGAAAAATCGTAGGAGGAAATAAGCGCTTACATTGGCGAATTTATTTTTCCCCCAAAATCGTTTCGTACGCTTTAGTTTTGTGGGTTTTAGGCGGATGCGACCTTAATGTTCTTTTTACGCGAGGCTGCGACGGTTGACCTCTACGGCGTGACCTTGACCCGTTATAGCTTTGGTAATCCCACTCCCGTCTATTCCCCTCGAAGGATCCTCTTTAAGTACGTTATATTTTCCCAAATCCGTTAGCGGGTCAAACGCGATGGGTTTAATATTATCGCTACGATTTCAGTTTGAAAGGTTTTGGAACTATTTTTAATACATTTCCACTTTTCATCTTCGTAAAATTAACCGTCTAATTAAAATACATTCCATCACGTAGTCGGATTTTATCAATAGCTCCACCCCAATTAAAAATTTCCCTTTTAATCCTTAACAAAGAACCTTCGTATTCATAAATTCTAAAGAATTCGTTTTGAATTATCGAAAGTGAAACTCATTCCATTGAAGTTCTATTATAATTGAAAGATTCAATTTTCCGTACTCCTATACAAAAGGAAAAATACAATAAACTATACTTATGCTAATAATATTTTCTAGAAACAAAAATTTAGGCCGATGAAATTCAATTAGTTATTTAATTCGTCGTCATGTCCGATTTAAAAAATTGCGCGCAATTAAAAATCTGGAATTTTACTAACAAGGAAATCATATTTGACAATCGTTAAAAACACGCCCACAGAATTTAAATTTTTATAAACTCGTTGACTTTTATTTAAATAATAATTTATTGGTCCCGCGCCCGGAGGCCGATACCTGGGATACGTTTAAGAGCCTATAGAAAAAAAAAACTTCGTAGAATTTAATTAACCTCTATTAACCGCTCCGAAATTCCGGCAGTTAAATACATCGAAGCTAGATCAACCAGTTTTGGAGCATCCGCCAAATTCCCCCAATCCTTTCCGGACAGCATTTGAAGCGACGCTGTTTTTGCGGATGCTGGTTTTACGGACCGTAAACTGGCAGGGTTGGCCTTATCACTCGCCGACAAGGGACAGGGGTATTGCTGCTCTGTTATTACGCGAATATTGTCTTTTACTTGTCATTGTGTGCGGTGGTATATGTTATCAAGTTTTGGGTGAGGCTCCTTTATTATCAGATGACAATTTTTTCGATACGGAAACATTGAAATTTCTAGTTCTTGTTTTGATAGCGATTGATGAATTTATGCCGGAATTTATAGAGCTTGTGCCAAATAAATATTAAAAACTTTGTACTTTAGAGGTCGAACTTGCGTTCTTGAACGTTTTGTAAAATGAAAAGTCGTTGGCCCTAAATGTCTAGATTCTTATAAATTTTCATTTCATTTTTTTTACCTTATTTCTTTGAAATAAAAGTGACATTTCACGATTATAACAAACGCCATTTAGGATAATTTTTAACTTTTTTTCGCGACCAAGAATGTATTATAGTTTAAGAGAATGAGTTCACGGTCTGCCAGTATGCCCCTCCCCTTACCAGTCAATCACTTTGGCAGGGTATCTCATTGCTAGGCTAGGCTAATACCCAAGGCACCACCTTAGGCCTAAGTCATCAAGCGACTTTTAAAGCCATGAATTCAGGTAGCCGGGTTACAATGCGTAGGAGGGTGGTGGCAAGCCCTTCATGCCACACGAGCCAACAACTCCCTACACTATCTATTACCGTTAACCACCGCAAGTTTTTAAAACCGAAGAGCTCGGGAGAAAACCCCTTAAACCAGTGGGGGGGGGAGAGAACTTGCAAACTCAACGAGGAAGCTGTTCCGAGATTTCATTCAGTGCCACAAGCTGGGATCGAACCCGGCTCCTCTTGCCGGGGGAAACCATAGCATACCTTAAAGGGGAACGGTCAGGCTTTAACCAGTTAGATAGCCATATAGCCCGTTAAAATCTAAAATTTATGGCGAAAACCGCATCAAAAAATATTAATCGGTTAATTTTTAATAAAATAAAGAAATTTCGGGAAATTGGAAAGCGCGCGTCCGCGGCGACACCCGGTGAGAAATCGGTGAGACACTCCTTGCTTGATTAAAATTGAAAAACAATATAAAAGCGCGCGCTGCTGGAGACGCGAAAGATTTGCTTTGCACGCGCGGTGCGTTCCAGTTATACGAGACCTAAGCCTAAATTGCGCGATTTCAAAAGTTGGATAGTTCGCAAATCGCTCACTAAGGTCCTGCTGGCGCTGGCGATACACCTTAAGATGGCGGCGAAAATTCAAACCCAAATACTTGGCGTTATTTTACGTTTCAACTTTTTGGGCCAAAAACTATTTTTTAAGGACAAAATAAGATACGTGTAAGTATATTGAACGTCTTGTTGATCTTTTGATAATCAAATAAGGCGATATTTGGAAAAGCTTGGCCGTTCCCCTTTCAGCATAAATAAATTCTTGCCCTGACTAGCCGCGAAAGTTAGCTCAACGCGCGAAAGCATTTGAAATTTGCGCATACATTTATATGAATGGAAGCTCGGTGATTACAGCCACGGCCTACTTGGTTATTCAGGCGTGTGCTACGAAACGGTGGCCTAACTGACTGTGTAAGACGTCACAGATCACGAGTTTAGCCGTTTTAACCAGACTCCGTACTAGCTAAAGTTCGACGATTTTTTTGGAGGGGGTATAGCTTGTCTTTGTGTAAATAATGTTTTTTTATTTTCAAAATGTTGTTTGTGTCTCTCGCGGAATGAATCCGTGTTACGGTGTACGGTAAATCATCAAGAAGCGTGTACCCTCGAAAAGCCAAAGGCGAAATAGAGCGTTTGGCCATTTTTATTTGCTCGAACTTTCTTTTAACCTGGTTCATTTCGTCGCCTCTACTGATATGTTTCGGCTGGAATGTACGCGCTAAAGTACGTTTCTGGTTCCTAGTAAAATTAGGAAACGGTGACGGCCTTGTATTCAAGCCTTTTGCCGCGAAGAATGAGAGAAATTTAGCATTCAAAACTAAAAAAAACGCGTTTCCCCACGTACGAGCTTAACGAGAGCGGAAACTATAAGTATTCTGCTAATACGCTCTACGACTTGTTCCATCATAAACCATGTATTTTTTTATTCCTTTTTGCCTTCACTACTATGGTGTATTTACATTGCGTAACCCCAGGATTTTGGATTTTTAAAAATCTAAGATTAATTATTATGGATTTCTCGTGTTGTGTCTATGGTAGGGAAACATACTAAGCCTTGGTAGGGAAATTCGTGAATTTTAGATTTACATCTAAAATTGGTTTCGGGATTTTGCCGAATGTGTGACCCCTCAGAGTAACCTCTCCATTAGTTTTTTGTTCGGCCATTTTAAATTATATATTTAATTATTTATAACGTATTAAAATGATCTCCAGGATTTAAAGAACCCAAATTTGCATTATTCAACCTTGAGTCATGATATTTTCATTGATATGATAATTTATAATCAGCAAAAACTCACCAAAACCATTGTTGAACGCTAGAGGAATGTTTGAAAAAAATTTATTGGTTGTAAATGGTAAATCAAACACGTTCTAATATCTTCTATACATTCATTTAAAGTAGTATTTTACATAGGGTATTTTAAGTTGTTTTTGTAATTTAGTGAAGATGGCGGCCATTATTCAAAGGCAGTGCGTAATAGAGGATAAGAGTAATATTGCGTTTGTCCCACCCCTTGACCTTGCATTCGTCTCGACTACACCACCACAATCCGTAAAATTTTACGAGAACCGTTAGGTTCATGAATAATTCACAATTTCGCAACTAAAGACACCTAAAAAGTGAGGAATATGTCCACGATATTTGCTCCCCCGGGGGATGGCGTTATTAACATTCCAGAAACGTTGATTTCTTTTTTATATTAGACCATTATCAAATATTATACGGAATCTTGTAATATATATATATTCTTACGACCGGTATATTTTATCTTTGTGATAAAATTGAAGGTTTCATTAATTCCAATTTCTTTCCAACTTTTGAAGATTTTATTTTTAATTTTTGATCCGGTATTTTATCGGGCAAAAGAAAGTAGCGTTGGGGTCATCCCACTCCAAAATTCCCAATTTTATCAATGGCGCCCATCGTTGCGGGAAAAGACCCGTTACGAGTATCCGTGGGATTGAACTCTCAACAGAAATTATGGCTTTATTTGTCAAATCTTCATTATCTGGGCGTTTTAATCCCGGTTTGATAAAGATTTTCTTAATGAAAATTATTTCCTAATTTGCACGTTTTAGATAAAGTTACAGAACTTGTATCAACATTTTCCTGGTTACTTCAGGCATATGTTTCACTACGCAGGGTTGCGACAGGTCAGAGAAAACATGGATAAAAATAGAACTAATACGTCCAGGAATTTGAAGATTTTGGTAAAAAGTCTGGGAAATTAAATTTATCTCGAAACTTTTATAAACATTGAAATAATTCTTTGTTAAGATTTTACGGTAAAATATAAACTGAAGAAAATTCATTAACTTTTGATAAAAGTAAAATATAAAATTACTCCCTTAATTGGTCAGGGAATTTGATAATATTGTGGCAAACCTACCACTTAATACCCTCTAACCTTAAAAAAATGCGGTGTTTCCATTTTAAAGTTTAACCTAAGGTCTTTTAAATGCGGCAATAGTTAAAATAAGATCACGTTGAATCATTTTTTGAAAGAGAAACTTCAGTTAATGAGTTTTTAGAGAGAGAGTGTAAAATATACCCTTAGCGAAAATACCAGATCCCAGTAGGGCTGTGTAACTTTCCAGAACATTAGGGTTGTCCATGGAAAAGTTTCAGAAAGAAATACTATAGTAGTATAAAAAAAGAAATTTCTACGCTTGGAGACGTAGTTTTCGGGTAGCCTCCCTTATTATAGCCCCCCCCCCCCCTCCACCTCCCGCTTCCTGCGTAGCACATTTTATCATTTTTTTTTAAATTTTCATTCATATATTTTTGGGCCATTAGAAAATGCAGCTGCGTCCGTCACTTGTTCATTTTATTGAACTATTTCACATAATATTCGCGACTTATTTGATAGTTAAGTCCTAAACTAGATAAGAGGTACAGTCAGTTTAAATTTTCCCGTTTTAGACTATCAGTTTATACCCATTTTAATCACCGGAATTCCGTTAACGAAAATCTAACAATAATATTGATTATACTGGCTGAAAGCTTCGAACATATTTGACATAAACATTATAATAATGAAGTGTCAAAAAAGCATTTGGTACGAAAACAATGGTTCTTCATTCTTCCATAAAACCTGTTTATTCCAAGAATGATAACTAGGATTGTACGATCGAAATCTGTCCATGCCCCTTTTCCTGTTTGGCGAAAAAGGTTAGCTTCCGACGAAGTGTCTTAAAACTAGTTTTTACCATCTTTTAATTGGACTCTTTTTCATATTTCCGTTAAAAATATTTTTTGGGCTGCTTTGATGTTAAATAACGCGTATAATGAGACCCATATGTTATCTAAATCTGTATATAGATTAAAGTAGATTTAAGTAGCTAATTACTGTTAAGTTTATGGCAGTTCTCATGAAAGAACTTGCGGTTTATTTCGAAATGCACGATTAATGGTAATGATGGGTCTCCAACCTTTCGCCAAGTCCGCAAAGAGTTCACGAAATTAAAGAAAAACCAAGAGACTACCCACTAATTTTAATTCTGTACACCAATTACTGTGAGTACAGCCTTTGGTAGTGCTAAATCAGTAATCGATTACGTAATCACTTTAGTACAGGCAAAGGTACAGGATTGTACATCGATTACGAAAAGTGATCAGCCCCTCGAGAAAAACTAATTTAGACAAGTAAACTGCTTTGAGCCTGTGGTAATTTCATGGCCTTTTTAAATCCGGGATTTGTTATTGTGGAAATGTCATTTAAAGTCTATGGGAGGGAAATTCTTGGTTTTTGATCTAAATTTTGTACGCGATTTTGTCAAATATCCGACGTTCCTTCCCCGAAATGTATGGTTGTCTAAACAACGTGTTTTAAATAAAATATATATTATAAAACATAACATTAACATGTTAAGTTAAAGGGAACCACGGCTATGGACTACATTGCAAAGGATGATAAAATACGCGAATAAGTAAACATTACTATCTTTTTAATAAAAATTGTTTTATTAAAATAGGAAAAAAACAATGATTTTTAAAAGTACACAAGAATGTTTATTTAAAATAATTGACCCGACATCGGATCAATTATTTTAAATAAACATTCTTGTGTACTTTTAAAAATCGTTGTTTTTTTCCTATTTTAATAATTGTATTTGCACAAGTAGCTAGTAAAATTTTAAATAAAAATTGTTTTGGTAAATTTTTTACTCTCTGGACAAAAGTCACCATTACTTTGAGTATTTACCGCGATCGCCACCAAATGCGTTTTAAATACTTTAGTTTGTAAAGGAAAATCTTGTAAATTAGCATATTGAGTTTAGGGTTAAAAAGTCTAATATTAGTGAAATTTGGGTGGAAATTAGTCAGTTTCCTTATATGGGTTTAGGGTGTTTTGGGTGTGAAAAGTTTGACTAAATTATCAAACTTGTTTCACTTATGCCCACTTTTGTTTTTACCCTCGAAATGGTTGTTTAAGACCCTGAAATGTCAAACCTTGCTTTTCGTGTATTTGTTTCTCGTATTTTCAGATACGTGGGCCTATTTTCGAATTTATCGAAAATATTACTTTGATATTGCGACCAAAACCAATTTTGCGTTTTCATTCTAAATTGTCACCAAAGTGAAGTATGAACGCGCATTAACGGTAAACTATGAGCAAATATAAATGTTTAATTTACAGATGTAAATATCTCGTTTCCCTGTGTTTAAACAGTGAATAAAAACACCTTGATACCAAATACGATATATAGGAATAATAATAAACCATTCGCATGGAATCACGGAAATTATAGATCAGGGTTGCCACAGTTTTTTCAGATTCGAATTCCCTGACCATCTTTTGAGATTTTCCCTGACTGCGTTTTTAGCCTGTATAAAGGTTTCTTATTTGCAACCGAAATTAAATTCCCTGAAATTTCCCTGATTTTTAGACCCATATTCAATTTTCCTGATATTTCTAACACTTTTAGACAAATTTTTGAAATTCCCTGACATTTCTCTGATTTTTTGTGAAATTCCTTGACCCTAAGAACCATCTTCAAATTCTCTGACATTTACAGGTTTTCCAGGTACTGTGGCAACCTTGTCGATAGTAGTCAAAAAGCCCAAATCCCAAAACCTAATCAAAAGTCTCCAAACCTACCGTATTTCATGTAACAGTTATATATTATCCAAATTCGTTGATCTTTGACGATTTAGTCCATAAGACAGACAGCCGTCTACGACTCGAAACAGCAAAAAAACCGTTGTCGAAAGTCAGAAAACAAATTCCGGCCAGTAGCGTGAGAATCGAGACGCGTCAACATCCGCTGCATGGGCCACCATCGGGGCATCAACCCACCTCGGAAGGGGCCCCGTCCTGACTATTCTTTTCGAACGCGAGTAATTGTAAATAGACTCCACCGATGCTCGCGAGACGGAGGAGCTACCACAACTGAAGTCTGAAGACCTCGTGTAGTGTGGCGAGCCTTGAGAGAGAATTTTTTCGAGAGCTGTCCCCCGCTAGCTATAAGGAAACGCGCCCGTTTCGACCTCTCAATTTCCTCCCCTTTATTTTTCAAAAAAAGAGTCCCCCCCCCCCTTTTGGGATTTATTTTTAAAAATGGGGGATTAGAAATACGTTGACTGTATTTGCCCCCCTTCGACTTTTCGAAGTGCAATCGCCCACAGGTGAGCGTGACGGACCGCATTCCAACCGAAGAATGCCCTCGGATGAATTTTAAAGTGTGAAGAGCTATCAGACCAGCAGATTCGATATAGTTCGATCATGGTTCGATTCTGTTACTAGACAGATGGATTAATACTTTTATTGCGCAACATTTGTAACCGCTCACCCAACAACGCTTCTCTCTCATCTTTTCTGCTATTTTGTTATTTTTAAATTGACTCATTTGATTGTTTGAGTTGTCTGTCCATGGGAAATGTTTATAGCGATGGCGTTGATTCGAAATAATTTATATTTGAAAATGTACTATGTACAATCGAGTTTTTTTTTAAATTCACACAATTAGCCTTTTCAAGTTACATAGAACCACGTAGCGGCCAACGTGAGAAGCTCGGAATTGCACCCTCAATGAACTCTCGCCAATGAAACTGTATATTCATTGACTTTTCCATTTAGCCTTATGTTATTGCAAATCTAGATTTTAATTTAAAGAGCGCTTCTATAAAAGCCCCTCTCTTGTTAACCCCTCCCCGACATACCGAAAAGGGTATCGCTGAATGAAACATTTCTGGTTGGTACGTTACCATATTCGACTAGCCGGCCAAAGAAGTCAACATCAATCCATATTAAAATCCAACCTAATCAACTAGGTTCGAAATATTCACTTTATACTCAATTTTTTTTTTCTTATTGCTGGACTTAATTTTTCTAAATTCAAAAACGGGGCAATAGACGCTTTAATAAAACGTCTGCTAGGAAATAGCCAAGAAGTAATATTTCCGAGAGTCAGGACCCACAAGTCACTGTTTTTATAGTGCTTGTTAAAATTATGGAAACTTTTTTCACATGTACGGTACGCAACAAGTGTTTCCATAAAATTCCATTTAACCTGGTAGCTTTTTTTGACGTATTAAGGCTTAGCAAAAACACTGCGTTCTCTTTACAGGTGAAACGTTTCCATTATTTCAACAATCACTTTATAATATAAACAGTAACTTGCAGGTCCAGGCTCTCGGAAATATTTACTTCGGGCAATTTCTTAGAAGTATATTTTATCAAAGGTTAATATAACTACGTTGGTTATATCAAGAATGTATTTATTTATACTCAGGGAGAATGAATATGTCGAGACTATCGACGGACACGTTGAGGCCCTAAAAAGGAGGCGGTTTTATTATTTGCTTCCTTGCAGCAGCGTTAATCGCGTCGAAAAACGTAATTTTTAAGAACCAATGAGATTGCAGTATTATTTGATTTTATTAAAGCGGAGGAGCATACCGGGGGCCCCAACGGGTGGAATTAAAGAAACGCTAAAAATTATCTCGACATATTCATTCTCCCTGAGTATAAATAAATAAATACATTCTTGGTTATATTATCTTTGATTTTATTTAAGCGCCTATTTCGAGACGCAAAAAGCTCGTTTAGGACTAACACGATTTTTTACCGTGGATGTAAAAAATCTCATGTTTTTCGCGGCGACGCTCTCAAGCCTCTCATCGTCGCGGATTTTTGTCCTTTTGGAAACCAGCTTAATGCTGAATGGGTTTTATTGAAGCGTCTATTAACGGATATTAACGGATCTTGTAAAACAGTAAACTAGCAAAATTCAAACACCGATGAAGCTCTTTAAATTGAGTAAAAACTAAATTGAAAAAGCGTCTACTAACACGCGTTACGAGTTGTTTTTAAAGTAACTAGCGCCAATCACCCCTAGCTTCTCTTAAAACTTTATTTTAAACCAACGAGGTGCACGCTTTTGACTAACGTACTGCGCATCTCCCGAATTCGTTCACTTTATTTTTAAAATACTATTGATGTTATTATATTGTTAATGGTATTTAAAAAATATAGTTCCAATATAATAATGTTATTATATAAAAAAAGATGCGGCTTGTTCCCACCCCTGTAAGTTTCGGTTTCCGGTTATTGGGGTAAAACCCTTCCTATTCGTTTACATATTAACAATGACCAGTCTCGCTCTCTCGGCACATTCCGTTTTTCAATAAGCTCATTTTAACCATATTCTATATAAAACTGTTTTTTATTTCACGGACTGTTCCGCTAGAACGATTCCCCAAAACGGACGGTTCAAGAGGCATATTTTTATATAATGAGGGATTTGTTTGGACCGGATATAGAGTACCCGTACACGACATTTTGGGCTTCTGTTACTCTTGGAAAACGGAAGCAATTTTATGCCCCAAAATCAATATTGCAAATCAAACAATATTTTTGTTTATTGCGTTAGATTTTCAGCGCGTCAATGATGATATTACTGTCATTGACGAACTTGTTTTTAAGGAAGGAAGAAAGAAGGCATGCTTCAAAAAACGATTTTTTAAAGCTAGTGCTGCCATCTATAAAATAAGTTTGTTCTCTTGCGTTTTATAATTATTATTTAGGAAATTTTAGTTACCATTTAAGAAGTAACAATATCTTATTATTTATATTTGGTATTATTTATCTGGAACTTAATAATTAATCTTTTAACCATAAAAATTTACTTTTATAGTGACCTCTAGCGAGGTATTTTCTGATCTTTTTTTAGACACTGGATTATAAAGTTTGAATCTTGCACGGGTCCCAAATAAACCAATGAACCATTATTTAAACGGCGTCCACCAACATAGTTAAACCCATGTTGTAGCTTGTTAAAACTTACACAAAAGTTAACACAATATGGTCTGCAATATTAAGGATTTTTAAGAATTATGAATTACTAGCGACTACTTTTTATAACGGCAGAAAATTTTGTTGTTATATACTAATTGAAAATGCGCGCTTTTCTCAGAACCGAATTATCATATGTTATATTACCATAAATAACATAATATAAAAATAAGTATAATAATTAACAAAAATTATCAGTGAGGTGATTGTTTGGGATATTGGGCAATCAAGGTTTGGATCCTTACAGAACCCAATAGTGTCTGAATTATACCTGAGCCGAAATAAACTAGTAAGGACGTAATAATAATAATAATTTGTTTAATTCAGGATAAAAAGCTGTACACTTATTAGGCCCGGATTCGCGATACAAAAGATACTGTAATGCTTGAAACAAAAGAAACTATTTATATTAAAATTGATACAATGATAGTGCCCGAAAATCGAAAATAAAAAACAGAATTACACAAAAATAAAAGATACATCTGATGCGACAGTAATAAAATTAAAAAAAAGGCTACTAGTAAGTATTGGTAAATTTAAAAACAGGTCAGCTCCAGTTGTTATATGTATCTAATCGACACTTGAATGCCGAAGCGGAGGATTTGATGTCGAAGAGGTCAACTGCAGTAACATGATCATACAGGCCATAAATGATTTTGAAGGTGTCAACTAAGTCACCTTTCATCATATGGTAAGGCTCTGAACCCTGAAACTAGCTTCGTGGCCTTTTTTCGCACCCTTTCCAGCTTTGAATGTCTTTGACCAGGGGGGGGACCAAATGCTGGAACAGTAGTCTAAGTGAGGGTGAATTTAGACACTGTACAGGATTTTGAAAGATTTGACACTAAAATGAGAGAATGATCTCCGCAGCATATATCAAGCCCTTGTACATACTAACTAACTAACTAACTCCTTTTTTCGGTCAGAAAATTATCATTAAAAGAATACGAAATGTTATGGCTATTATAATATAACGTTGAACAATAAAAATATTAAAGGGGAACGGTCAAGCTTTAACCAGTTAGATAGCCCTATAGCCCATTAAAAATCTAAAATTTATGGCGAAAACCGCATCAAAAAATATTGAGTGGTTAATTTTTAATAAAATAAAGAAATTCCGGGAAATCGAAAAGCGCGCGTCCACCGCGACACCTGGTGAGAAGTCGGTGAGACGGAAAAACAACGTAAAAGCGCGCGCTGCTGAAGACGCGAAAAAAATTTGTTTTGGACGCTCGGCGCGTTCCAGTTATAAGAGACTTAAGCCTAAATTGCGCGATTTTAAAAGTTAGGATAGTTCGCAAATCGCTCATACGGGGCTAGGGGCGCTGGCGGCAGCCCCTAAGATGGCGGCGAAACACCTGGCGTTATTTTTCGTTTCAACTTTTTGGGCCAAAAGCTATTTTTTCAAGACAAAAAAAGCTACGTGTTAGTATATTGAACGTCTTGTTAATCTTTTGATACGGAAATAAGGCCATATTTGGAAAAGCTTGGCCGTTCCCCTTAAAATATTGAATATCAAAATAAATATCGAATTAATTTTTGGCACGAATGAATATTTACTTGTTCAAATTATATGACTAAATTTATATTTAGCCTAAATTTCTATCTACTGTCACGTATTACTTGGCGTCGATAAAACTATAAAAGTGGTCTAGACTTTTATTGTCCTTCAAAATTTGTAGGAAAACCTTAAATATATTTCTTGAAAACAAAAAATATTTTTTCTTCCACTAAAACCCAAACGGCCATTTGTCTTAGATCTTAATGGCGTGGAACACTTTAACATCAACACTCGACGCAAAAAAAGTCTAAATTTATTCGTCTATCTCAAGTTTAAGGGAAACTTGGGTTAAAATCGTATACTTAAAGACGCGTGATATGTAGGATTTTCTCGGACGCTTAAATTGGTCTTTTTCGCTAATGGGAAAAGTTTGAAATTAAAAACGCTGTCCGGAAGTGAAACGTCTATCGCATTTAGGCCTTTGTGACTTAAGCCGGAAGTTACGAAACGGATGTTAGTTTTGACCAGGCTACTGCGTCCAGCTCGGAAGTATAATCGTAGATAAAGGGTATTCCTAACTCAATCCAGTCATAAGGAGAGGCAATTCTAAATACAAATCAGTAGAATGGAAATTGAGGCTGCGACGCTAGCGCCACCTTTGCGTGAGAAATGGTGCTAGGAATTAAAGACGTAGATTTGCCTATCGATCGTTATGACCATGAATGTATTCATATTCAACCATGAATATAGAACCGTAGGTTATACACCTGGTACCATCATTATTCAAAGAGGTTGGACTTTCGGCTGATTTACCAAGATCCTTGGATTTACGTCACAAAACTCACAACCACTATTTAAACGAGCCAATTGGAGGCGAAAGGAAATGACGTGCAACTCTCGCTCGCCCTCAGGAGTCAAGAATGAGAATTCCGGGAATTCTTCGTAAGTTTGCGTTTCGTTTCTAGACTCCTTAAGTTTTACATTAATTATGGTTTAAAAAGTGCTTTTAAAATGCCCGTTTCTGCCAATATGACTAGTTCAAAAGTGGATCTTTTGAAAGCCATTCTTTCCACCTCTTGTGATACTTTTAAGAATATATCATTAGTTAATTTACGTAACTTTTCGGACCTAGGCTTAGCATCATTTGAAGTAAAGAAGAATGTCTGTACTGTGATTTTCAGCCTGGATTCTGTTTGAAATATCATTTTCCATTCAGTCAAAATACTTGATTGACACGTATCACAGTCACGACTAGGTTTCTCATTTGCTTCTGTTAACTAACTTAAACCAAAATGGTCTAGAAGCTTGCGCCTTTAAGGTTTTAAAATCCCTTTCTAACCTAGCACTAACCTTTTGGGTTAATTTTTCACTCGCTAATTTTATTTTAGATAAACTAAAATTAATTTCACGCGTAACTTCCACGTTTCTCTTACCCATTGCTCTTATCAAACTGAGACTCAAAATATTTATCGACGAGTAATCTTAGGCAGACGACCATATCCGGTGGGCGTGGTTTAAAAGCTCAGTCTTATTTTGATAGCGCCAGTATCATAAGAATCAAGGTTGAATATGAATAAATTCAAGTTTTGACTAGAATGAGCTTCGAACGGATCCTTCTGCCAACAAAGACTACGAAATGTTTCAACTGTGAAATAATTCTAAGTCTATGGTTTTTATTGTATGAGCCTCAGTTTTATTGATCTTGTAAAAACCTTGTTTATTCCTGATTTGTGACTTGATTTCTGATCGAAACGATCAAAATCTTTACCAGGGAGAAAAGTCAGAAACATAATTCAAAATCTATGCAGGGGTACCTAAATATCACAACTTGAGTGCGATAATTTGCACTTTCAATCGGATGTGACGTAGTTCTTTTGATCAGTTTTTTTGGTAAAAATTTTAAATCAAAATGATGGCTAGCTTGGAACTTTGAATATATAAATTTTCATTCGCAGCAAAGAAAATATACTTAATAGTTAAAGGCTTAGTCATCGAACCGATTTACTGTCAGCAGCCATCTTTAGAAAAATTATTTTTTCTTAACGCGCCCTAAGCGTCATAGTCGTTTTCATTTTCGACGTTAGATGGCGGAACTGTTTACTTAGAGGATACTTTATTTAGTCGGCGTCCTGCAAATCTTACGAATAGCGGGACCATCTTCTCGGGGCTAGTCGAACTTGTTCAAATTTGACTCGTTTGTTTAGTACTTTCCAACGTAGCATCAATTTGTAATTGCGAACTTTTAGTACGCCATATTGCCTCCGCAAATTCTCTCAAAATTCAACTTATACAAATAGCGATTTGTACGGCACCATATTTACCTTGAATTATTGAATATAAGGCTCCGAGTACTCTTAATCATTTAAAATTTAACGGGATGATTTGAATTTGGTCATTCAATATTTTATTAATGATCTACGCAATCGGTTTTTTTGGCAATAATGTTTTTAATCCGTTCAGTTAAACGCAGTCTCTTATCTTTTCCAAGACCTGCATCTTTAACTTTTAGTTAGGGATATTTCTAAATATTTCGAATATTTCCAATATTTAACTAATATTTCCGATATTTCTCGAATACTTCAGACATTTCTCAAAAAAATTCAAATTTGTTTAACAATTCTCAGAATTCTTCCAATTTTTTAAGATTTTGCAAAATATTTCAATTTTTTTTAACAATTCTCAGAATTCTTCCAATTTTTTAAGATTTCTCAAAATATTTCCAATTTTTTTAACAATTCTCAGAATTCTTCCAATATTTTAAGATTTCGCAAAATATTTCAATTTTTTTAACAATTCTCAGAATTCTTCCAATTTTTTAAGATTTCTCAAAATATTTCCAATTTTTTTAACAATTCTCAGAATTCTTACAATTTTTTAAGATTTCTCAAAATATTTATAATAATTTTTAACAATTCTCAGAATTCTTCCAATTTTTTAAGATTTCTCAAAATATTTCCAATTTTTTTTTAACAATTCTCAGAATTCTTACAATTTTTAGGATTTCTCCAAATATTTATAATTTTTTTTAACAATTCTCAGAATTCTTACAATTTTTAGGATTTCTCCAAATATTTATAGTTTTTTTTAACAATTCTCAGAATTCTTACAATTTTTTACATTGAAACCAAACCAAGCTTTACCTAGTATAACTTAACCTAACCCAACCTAACGAGGTAGTTTATTAATAGATAGAAACTAAAAATTCGCACACCCGAAACTCATTTATTTTTAATGATCAGACGACTGAAATTTGGACATTTGAAACACAGTTCAGACAACTGAAATTCGGACATTTGAAACACAGTTCAGACAACTGAAATTCGGACATTTGAAACACAGTTCAGACAACTGAAATTCGGACATTTGAAACACAGTTTAGACAACTGAAATTCGGACATTTGAAACACAGTTCAGACAACTGAAATTCGGTCATTTGAAACACAGTTCAGACAACTGAAATTCGGTCATTTGAAACACAGTTCAGACAACTGAAATTCGGTCATTTGAAACACAGTTCAGACAACTGAAATTCGGTCATTTAAAACACAGTTCAGACAACTGAAATTCGGTCATTTGAAACACAGTTCAGACAACTGAAATTCGGTCATTTAAAACACAGTTCAGACAACTGAAATTCGGTCATTTGAAACACAGTTCAGACAACTGAATTTCGGTCATTTGAAACACAGTTCAGACAACTGAAATTCGGTCATTTGAAACACAGTTCAGACAACTGAAATTCGGACATTTGAAACACAGTTCAGACAACTGAAATTCGGTCATTTGAAACACAGTTCAGACAACTGAAATTCGGTCATTTAAAACACAGTTCAGACAACTGAAATTCGGTCATTTGAAACACAGTTCAGACAACTGAAATTCGAACATTTGAAACACAGAGCAGACAACTGACATTCAGACATTTGAAACACAGTTCAGACAACTGAAATTCGGACATTTGAAACACAGTTCAGACAACTGAAATTCGGACATTTGAAACACAGTTTAGACAACTGAAATTCGGACATTTGAAACACAGTTCAGACAACTGAAATTCGGTCATTTGAAACACAGTTCAGACAACTGAAATTCGGTCATTTGAAACACAGTTCAGACAACTGAAATTCGGTCATTTGAAACACAGTTCAGACAACTGAAATTCGGTCATTTAAAACACAGTTCAGACAACTGAAATTCGGTCATTTGAAACACAGTTCAGACAACTGAAATTCGGTCATTTAAAACACAGTTCAGACAACTGAAATTCGGTCATTTGAAACACAGTTCAGACAACTGAATTTCGGTCATTTGAAACACAGTTCAGACAACTGAAATTCGGTCATTTGAAACACAGTTCAGACAACTGAAATTCGGACATTTGAAACACAGTTCAGACAACTGAAATTCGGTCATTTGAAACACAGTTCAGACAACTGAAATTCGGTCATTTAAAACACAGTTCAGACAACTGAAATTCGGACATTTGAAACACAGTTCAGACAACTGAAATTCGAACATTTGAAACACAGAGCAGACAACTGACATTCAGACATTTGAAACACAGTTCAGACAACTGAAATTCGGACATTTGAAACACAGTTCAGACAACTGAAATTCGGTCATTTGAAACACAGTTCAGACAACTGAAATTCGGTCATTTAAAACACAGTTCAGACAACTGAAATTCGGTCATTTGAAACACAGTTCAGACAACTGAAATTCGAACATTTGAAACACAGATCAGACAACTGACATTCAGACATTTGAAACACAGTTCAGACAACTGAAATTCGGACATTTGAAACACAGTTCAGACAACTGAAATTCGGACATTTGAAACACAGTTCAGACAACTGAAATTCGAACATTTGAAACACAGTTCAGACAACTGAAATTCGGACATTTGAAACACAGTTCAGACAACTGAAATTCGGACATTTGAAACACAGTTCAGACAACTGAAATTCGGTCATTTGAAACACAGTTCAGACAACTGAAATTCGGTCATTTGAAACACAGTTCAGACAACTGAAATTCGGTCATTTGAAACACAGTTCAGACAACTGAAATTCGGTCATTTGAAACACAGTTCAGACAACTGAAATTCGGTCATTTAAAACACAGTTCAGACAACTGAAATTCGGTCATTTGAAATACAGTTCAGACAACTGAAATTCGATCATTTGAAACACAGATCAGACAACTGACATTCAGACATTTGAAACACAGTTCAGACAACTGAAATTCGGACATTTGAAATGACGTTCGGACATTTGAAACGACGTTCGGTCAACTGAAATCCGGACATTTGAAACGACGTTCGGTCAACTGAAATCCGGACATTTGAAACGACGTTCGGTCAACTGAAATCCGGACATTTGAAACGACGTTCCGACTATTCAGACATTTAAAACACCGTTCAGACAACTGAAATTCGAAGATTTGAAACGACGTTCGGAAAACTGAGCTTCAGACATTTAATACGACGCGATGTTCTGAAAACTGAAATTCGGACATTTGAACAAATTAAAAGCATTTATTTTTATTTCAATTTTTAAATTATTTAAATTTTCTGGTTATGTAAAAGCTTCTTTACACGTGATTTCCTGACAGAGCATTGAACTGGGTGCCTCCCTGTTATTGACTCATCAATAAATATTCATTCATTAAATGCCGTGAAGTCAGTAATATTTACTCGCTATAAGAACTATAGCGTCATAGCTACGTCACGTACGTTCTTTTTAAAGCTAATAGATATGTGGGTGTTCGTATTAACACTGGCTAATAGCTGAGAAAGAAAACGAAATAAACCAGATACAAATTCAATCAAAAAAATGCTGATCAACGCAAAAAATTAATTAAAAATATTTTATTTTTGTAGAACAGTTCCGAGACAAGCCCTTTTAACTCTCAAAACTTTATTTTTTATTTTTATATATTAATTCTTTGTATTTTTTGGGGAGGGTAACTTCGCGTCTTTCCCATATGAATATGAGTCTCAAAGCCGAGGCTGTAATTCGATTTCACTCCTCGTTTTTTTCCAAAGGAGAGAAAAACTGACTCGATATGAAATAAACGGCCTAAAAGTTGCTTTAGTAAGGTCCGAGGTAACTAGAATGTACCTCACCAAGCGAGGAAAATCGGTAAAGTTTGCGTCGTTCGTTATTAGGGCGAACGCGGGGTTACGACGAGGATGGGTGGTGTCTGGCTTTTGGGAAGCCCAAGATGAAATGAGGTGGATGGACGCGGGAGGAGGGGATCCTAAGAGGCTGGAAGATGCCGCGGAGGGGGGGGGGATGGGGATGGCGCGAAGGGGTCGAATTTAGAGAAGAAAAGTCCTTCGGTACTGTGTCGGAGACTTCTTTAGAGCTATTCCGGCCCAACGAATACCGTCTCTGGCTGCGAATCGGCGCCACTATGTCGGGGTCCCGGGAAATCTGACGTCTCAACGGCGGATGCCCGCCCTGCCCTGCCCCCCCCCACCGTATTCTGCTCCCCCCATCTTCTTTCGCTCCTCAGCGTCTTCGAGAGACTAAAGACATTTACGACATTTTCGATGGTTGGATAAAATAATGCCCGATTTCTTTTGTTAAATTCTCCAGTGCGGAGGCGTTGGGGGGGGGGGGGGGGGGAGCAAACCGACTTGAACTCGCCGTAAATGACGGAGATTCGTTTTTCGGTATCTTTTACCTCTTTATGTACCTACTAGGATACAGGTGCTGCCCGGTTGGATAATTTTATCCGATATTTGAGTGAAACCATAAGTAACGTAATTAATATTATCTGAATGATTTCACTTTAATGATAGTCTGTCGTGGAGTGATTGCGTAAGGGGCAGATTCCGAAGCGGAAATTCGTCACTTCACCTACCTATTCGTTGGCAGAATTATTGCCAGGTTAGTGTGACGGCGAACACTCGTTTTGGTCTAAATTTCAGAAATAAAGTCAATTTTATTTTGTGATTCAATAATTTATATATATATATTTTTTTAATAAAACACTTAATTAAAAATATGGAGTAGACTACTTACCCTGATTTTCCACTGTATAAATCCTAAAACATTTTTTATTTTGTTTTTTTTTATTGTATTAATTTTATTTAATTTTACAAATTTGTTTATTATTTATTCGGTTTTCTTTTTTTCTTTTTTTAATATGTAAAAAATGAAAATGTTAAAATATTTTTTCGTAATGCAAACGAGGGCTATAAATCGCAAGTTGACTTGGCCCTCGAATATGTACGACAACTACAAAATTAATAAAACAATTTGAATTTGAAAAGTTGTCAGTCACGTAATGATTTATATGGTCATGGCGAAAGAGGTTAACGGTAATAGTTAGTGTAGGGAGCTGTTGGCTCGCGTGGCATGCAGGGCTTGCCACCACCCTCCTACGCATTGTAACCCGGCCACCTGTTTGAAGGCATTAAAAGTCGCAAGATGACTTGGGCCTAAGGTGGTGCCTTGGGTATTAGCCTAGCTGATTATTATTAGAGATCAACATTAAAAAATTTTGCCTCCTGAGAATAGGTAGTGTCATAATTTTGTGTATCGCGTTACTTATGGTTAGATAAATTTACGTTTATAAGGGCTAACAAACAATATTTTTCAATATCACAATTTTACCGACAATTAACTGATTTTAGATGTGGTATTTGTTATTCATCTCTACCTTCGAAGGATTTAGCTGATATTTCACAATACCTTTCGGAAGAAAATAAAGTTTGAATCAAAGAGCTATTTACGATAAAATCATAGCTGAACGGGCTCGTCTCAAACTAAGAGCCCGAGCTCGGTTTGAGACTGAGCTCAGCCTTTATTATGAGAATGAGAAGAGACCAAAACGTTGTGCTCATTTAATTTGAGCCCGAGATGAGACCTTTATAATATAGCGTATTTTTGTGTGCTCGAGAAAATCATGGCATTGTCCCCTGCTGCCATGATCTTATACTTCTCAGGATGGCAACGCCCCAAAAAGTATGTTTGTAGTGCCATCTGAAAAATGGAAAAGTGTGATATATTTCCCCAGGTCTGATTAAAGATACAATATAAGGGTCAAGATAATTTGGTTCATTTGTAATCGCTGATTGAAGAATTATAATTTATAATTATAAAATAATAACAAAAAAAAATAATCATGTATTATAATTTAAAGACTTCATTTTCGAAGACTATATGAAAATGTGGGAACTAGAGGGAGCCAATCAATTCCCTGAGTTTGTGAAGTATAACTTCATGGAACCAGCGTGTGATGTTTTTATAGACTTTCTTAGTTACTTTCACGCGTAACTCATAAATAAAATAGTTATTTTCTAAAACTATAACGTCGGAAACAAATAAATTAGTGTTATTTAAATAGCGCCATTCGGTAGCTAAATTTAAAAGTTTTCAAAATCAAACAAATATAATAAAATTATGATGAATTCTTGAATTGAAATATAAGATTGGTTACTAAGAATAGTATAATACTCGTATCGTCTTCAGAAGTAATATTTTTAGAATTTTTGTGTGGAGTGTATCAATTTAAAATTTAAATTTTCCGACTATGATTGGATTATCTGAATTTCAATTTGGCTGATAATTAAGAAAAACATCCCACAAAAAATAGTGAATTTCCGGATTACGGATTTGCTAATCCTTCCCCTAATTCCTGAGTGATGATGCCTCGAATGTCATCCCAATTTTATTCCGTTTCTTATGGTTTCCGGAAAACTTTGGACGATTTCAACAAAGCATAAATTTGTCTCTATTTTTACAGTTATTTTATGATTATTATATCTGATGCTTTCAGACAAAGTATATTCTTAAAACGCTTAGACAAGATTGGGTTTTTCATAAATACCAAAGCATTGTCGTAAATATCATCTTCCCTTTTATGAATTGTATTGTTAAAACGTTTCAATTTAGAATTCGAACTTCAAAGTTACGAATTTTATCTATTTGGATACAAAAAAGATATTAAAACTTTAGATTTTAGAAATGCGTATATGACTCAAGCGCTATAGTTAAATGCATTAACATTAACTATTATATACTAAAATAAACAAACATAAAATAATTTAATTAAAATGCTATAACAATTATTTTATTTCTGACAAATTAATATCACTGAAATTACAATTTCTTGTTCAATTATTATATTTCTAACCAAATAATTTTATTAGAATTACAACAATTACTTTATTTCTGACCAAATAATAACATTAAAATTAACTCAATTATTTTATTTGTGACAAAATATCATTAAAATTACAACAATTATTTTATTTCTGACAAAATAATATCATAAATGTTATAGGAATTATTTTATTTCTGACAAAATAATATCATAAATGTTATAGGAATTATTATATTTCCGACAAAATAATATCAATAAAATGACAACAATTTTTTTATTTCTAACCAAATAATTTTATTAGAATTACAACAATTATTTTATTTCTGATCAAATAATATCATTAAAATTACCACAATTATTTTAGTTCTGACAAAATAATATCATTAAAATTACAACAATTATTTTATTTCTGGCAAAATAATATCATTAAAATGTTATAGGAATTATTTTATTTCTGACAAAATAATATCATTAAAATGTTTTTGGAATTATTTTATTTCTGAAAAAATAATATCATTAAAATGGTTTTGGAATTATTTTATTTCTGGCAAAATAATATCATTAAAATGTTTTAGGAATTATTTTATTTCTGACAAAGTAATCATTAAAATGTTTTAGGAATTACTTTATTTCTGACAAAGTAATATCACTAAAATGTTTTAGGAATTATTTTATTTCTTACAAAATAATTTAATTAAAATGTTATAGGAATGATTTTATTTCTGACAAAATAATATCATCAAATTGTTAAAACAATTGTTCATTTTCGACAATTTATTTGTTTGATATTGCCCTTGAAATCCGGGGACATAAAGACGGCATTTTTAATGTTTATTTTCGTTATTGAATAACTTTACTATCTGAGACTTTGCCGGAGCCCAAAAGTAGATGAATTTGTAGACAAATCTGTAGACGAATTAGTAGACGTCTCCGACAGAAATAAATATTAAAACGTTTTATAAGAGTAGAAATTTTGTTGTTGGCGGTCTTATCGCTATAGCAACGGATTAGTTTACAGTCAATTTAATAAGAAACTGAAAATAGAAAGTTTACAAAATGTCTGCCCTTCTCTGGATTTTTGCTTTCTTTTTAATATTCTTCTTTTTAGTATATATATATGTCTCCTGGTAGTTTCCCCCCCGTTAAATCCCAGTTACGTCCGAACATTACTCAACGTTAGGGGGAATCTTCTCATAAGTACCGCGGAAGGCGGGACTAAGGGTAAAGTTTGCGTCGAACTATATCTGGGGTTGTAGGGGGTGAGCGCGGGTAGTCGGGGTTGTTGGTGGGAAAAGGGGTGTAAAAACCACGTCCTGTTAGACGTCGTTCCGATGATGTATTTCGGGAGATCTCTCCGAGATGCTTTTCTTTTCGATCTCAAATAAATTTGGGCCCCTCCTACATCTGACCGTTTCTCTTACCCCAGCCTGGACCGAGAAAAATGATTCCCCCCTCCCCCATTTTTCCGATTTTCTATTCTGGCTATCGAATACCGACCCGGGATGGTACGCTACGAAATTATTCCCAGGATTTTGGAGAGAGATGGGAAAATATCTTCGGAGTATAAGATGGTAGGTATCATCAGTCCGTGATAAATCTGGTTGCGTTGCTATAATTTTGACTGATTATTGTCACCCAATAAATATGTTTCGTGTAAAGGCCGGTTTTCACTTGGGCAAAAACGCCACAGCGGTAAACGTCGACGCAAAAAATCCCCGTTAGGCCTAATACAAATTTTACGCGTCCAAGCTCGCCGTCGTGCCATTTTGGTCCTAGTGAAAACCAGCCTTTAGACGACGCGTTTTGATTTAATCCAGCCCGGCGATTTGTCTATTGAAGATGGTTTGAGGATATCGAGTTTTGTTTTCCCAATTGATCGGATATTGACTAGCCATAAATCCTGAAATCCTATCTATAATCTTTAAAACGATTATTAAAATTGAATAGGGAATATGTAGTCCTAGTGATTCACCACGCCCCTCCGCAGGGCCGGATTAAGGACTAGGCCTACTAGGTACAGGCCTATGGGCCCCCACCAACTTAAGGCCTCCACCACTGATAAAATCTATGGATTTTTCACTGATTCGGTTTAAGAGAAAAACATATCAGGCTTGTTGCTTTATTATTTGAAAAATAATTATTATCGTGACATAAGCGAGTTTGGCGTTTTTACGCTTTCCTTACATATGCCCCAACCGAAATCTGCCTAGGGCCCCACCTTCAGTTAATCCGGTACTGGCCCTCCACCTTTCCTCGTGAATTAAGGCTCTCTTTCCATGAAAACATGGACTATAGTGGCGGTCACATTTACCCCGTTAACACGAATACATACTTGTTAAAATATATAAGTTAATATATAAGGCGTTGTACTCCTTCTCGTATAAATCTCGGGAAAGTTCTGATATATAGCTAATTCTCGTAAAATCAACAAGAAAACCCGCGAGGAGTATAATCCATATGTAAAAGTAACACATCAAAACTCAGACAAAACAACATTATAAAAATGTCCCATAAAGTACGGGCACAGACAGTGTTCCCGGCCTTGAGTCGATCCTTTCGGGGCCAACAACCTTCAAAGAGCGCCCATAAAGCTTCGTTTCTTCTCCATCCCGGACTCCGAATCCTAAATCACTCTCCATGTTGCCAAAGATTCTGACATCGAGCCACTCGGCCAGTTCGTCATATACTGACAAAGTTAACGAACGCGTAAGACGATCGGAATTATTTAAAAAAATCAATCTTGAGGACTTTTAGAAACCTTACTTTCCGTCCGCACTCCAACCTTTTCTCTCTCTTTTTACCATCGACGCTTTTTAACTCAGTTGGTCACAAATTTTGAAGAAGCCCCGAGATGGATTCTGGTTTGCTCCGATCTCAAAAACTAAATTTGACTCCGGAGCTATACGTTCATCTCCTCAGCCCCGTTGTCGATGCGTGTCTACCACAAAGTTCCGTTTGATTTTTACTAGGGCAAAGAAGTTGCGAGGTTAGCGTCGGCGCAAAAACATTGTATCAAGTTTGGTATTCAATAGGCTAAAACGCCGCGACCTTGAGCGACGAAGCAAAAAATCCCTGTTAGGCCTAATGACTGGTTTTACTAGGGCAAAACGGTGAGCAACTACGCAAAACCTTTATTAGGCCTAACGTCGATTTTTTGCGTCGACTCTCGCTATCGTGGCGTTTTTCGCACGTAACGATGATAAGTTAAGCCCGTGCTAGTATATGGCGAACGTGAAAGGTGTATAGTCTATGAGAAAAAAAAAGCTACATAATTTGTTTTCCCTAAAACGTTTTTATCGCGGGTTGAATTTTCCCAATGTCAGTTTGGATTCCACGAGTTCAATTGCTGTAAACTACTTCGAAAACAATTTTACCATGAAGCTTGAATTGTCGAAGAAAGAAGGAGTAAAGGGGGTTATTCAAGAACGGTAAGACAATACGTTGTTTTAGATTTGAAACTATCTTGGAATATTTACTGGTTAGGCCAACAAAGAAGGACGGTACACTCAACTCAATAGGGATCTAAGGTATAGCTTAGAGCAACACTTGATGAAAGCGCTGCAGTGGCGGCTTTATCTTTAAAACATAAAATTTGATAGTTCTCTTACATCATATATCCTTAATAGTAATCTAAATAACATTAGATTTTTTTAAATCCTCTACAGAGATCTTACCCTCGCTTGTGGGCATCAAGTGACAAAGGAGTAGATATATTTAACATATCATCCATGAGAATGAGCTTGCGACGCAATGCCATATAGAAACGAGGGTTTAACATTGAATGTGCCGTCCTTTCTTTGTTGGTTCAAGATTTATTGTCAACTCGACTTACCCGTACTGTGTCTCTTTTGGGGGAATCAGTGGAATTTGATATGTTGGTCAAAATAAGGTCCAGTTGACGAAATAAAGATTTTGACAACCTTTTTTCGAAAAGTGAAATTCGAAGAAACATTTGGCCTAGTGACTCGGGGAAAATTAGAATGGAGTGGTCAAAATCAAGACTTAGTCCCCCTTCGGTACTCCCTTGTACCCTAAATTAAGTGTCTTTCAGGCAATACATGGAGATCAGTGGGGTGGGGGTTTGAGACTTTGTATCTTTATCGATGGGGGCATTTGATAGAAAAGGGCGTCCCATCTATTTTGGGCTTGGTCCACGCTTGTTTTCTTCCGCTCTCGAAGAACATATCTTTTCTGCATTCTGGCTGCTGGCCTATAACTTATTAGGGCCCGCGCCCGCTTAAAAATGGAAAGTCGGCCTTAATGCTAGCAGCGTCCGAAGATAGATATGATAACCGGGAATCATTTTATAAAAGATGTAATGGCTCGGGGAGAAAATGGAACGGAGGTAACGGAGAAAAGGATCGACTGGCGAAGATACGGACGCCGGAAACTGGCTCTGGACTCACCGAGCATTGGGCTCGAGGCCGAAGACGCCGGCTCAACTTAGTTGGCCAAGCGACCGTTCGATTTCGGTGAATAAGTGGACCCTCTTTTTAGCAAACTTTTTGGTCTAGTCTAGACGGAAAAATCACTCACAGGGGGAAGAGGCCTATTTTTATTTTAACGCGAAAAGGTCTAATAGGTTTTGCCTCTTACTTTGTCGGCTGATTTTCCTTCGGAGAAATTAATTGGAACGTATCAGGATGGCCGTTTTAAACAGCTGTTTTTGTTCGTTTCGAACGATTGACAAAAATAACTTAAATAGGTTTATTTTTTGATACATTTTGCCATTTATAGCTTTGGAATCAAACGCTATATTCTGCCGTCAAAGTCTTTATATTTTCAAATAGTTTATTACTTTCTAAAAGAAAAGAAATTATTAAAATTATCTCTCTGAAATATTTATGGGTAGACTGAATTTATTGTCTACCATTGAATTTGGTGTAAAACTATTTCCTATGTCAATGATTGTTCAACATGTTTACGATGTAGTATAAATAAGAATGAAATTGGTAAACGAATAATTTCGGTCTAATTTAAACGATGCCATTAGGGGTGGCGGAGTGGTTAGCACTTTCGTTTCGTTGCGAGAGGAGCCTGGTTCACTGGGTGAACACTCGGAAACAATCCTTCCTGGTTAAGTTTGCAAGATCTCTCTCCAGTGGTTAAAGGCCGGCACGTCATTTCCGGATTTTTCAGGAGGGGCAGAACACTTTTTTTTTATATTTTTGGATTGTTAATCGAAATAGCTATTGCGTAATTGCTAGTGATTTTCAGGATAATAGACGGAACAAAACATTTTCCCAAGATATTCCTTGTACTTCAACTTTTTTAGCCCACCCAAATGACGTCCCACGAGCTCTTCGGTTTCCCCTTCCATAAAAACTTGTTGAGGTTAACGGTATTAATAGTTAGTGTCGGGAGCTGCGTGGCTCGCGTGGCATGAAAGGCTTGCCACCACCCTCCTACGCCTTGTAACCCGACCACCTGAAAGTCGCCAGCTGACTCGGGTCTGACGTGGTACCTAAGCATTTTCTTAGAATATTATTGTTGTTGTCACATTTTGAGAGGTATATTCATATTGACACGTATAAAATGTTAGATTTAGCCAAAGTGTTGTAGCTGGTAATTTTTAAAGATCCTAAAAAGTGTACAAGACGGGCGCGCTTCTAATTAAGTCGGTGTAACAATTTTCTCAGTTTCTTATTAGACGCGACAATCAAGAATTGCTCTTTTTGCGCATCGCGTCGGGCGGCTCCTGAGGGGGCATTAGGAGACATCCACTTAGCCTTAATGGCAGAGAAGGGGATTGCGACAGCGGACGATCTAAAAGAGCGGCCGAGTTTGGGGGGTTCGCGCGCGGTAATGTAAGATATTCCGGCTATGGGAACCTTATTTGAGACCGCGCGCCTCTAAAGAGGCAAAGAGGGGATCCTGGTGACGCGCTAAAAGTTGTTCGGAGTGTTTTGGGGTTACGCCGGGAGGATTCCCTCCCGTTATCTTAGAAACAGTGGCGCTGACTACGCAATCGTATCTGTCTTCATCGGAATCTATACAGCCTTTGGCCTGACAAATTCTCCCTTCTGGCTTTCCGTACGACCAAACTGAGTCCGCGATCGGACGAAGTAGAGTTGTCGTCTGGGAATAGCACAGCCCTTCTAACGCCTTCAATCTCTAAATTTGGTAGCGTTCAATTCGGCGGTTGTTCTCTCTTTTTCGACCGTAACTCCCTCTGCCGGATCCCTTTCATGTTTATCGCGACCCATTTCGCCTCTCTCCTTTGTTGTCATTTCCCTTAAAGGTACAATGTGTTCAAATAAATTATTTTAATTTATACCTTTACGGAACGTTATATACATGGTGTTCACTAAAAAACGAAAAATGATAAATAACTGAAAACGTTTTTTTTTTTAAATGTCAAATTTCTATGGAACCTTCCTCGTGCAGGGGGACATTTACTAGTGTAAAATTGAATGACCTTGAACCATATCTTCAAGGTCATCAAAACCTATCTCGAGAACCGCCATATTATTAGTTCAATTCACTTTGATTTGAACAAATTCGATCAATCAGAATGAATTCAGTGTTTGATAATAAAATAATCTGATTACTTTTAGTGTGACTAAATCCAATAAATACTGAATAGTTTACAACGGTTCAAATATGCCACCTAGGAGCAACAAACACAAGGAGAACGCAGGTAGCCTTTAAACACGCTAACGCAGGGTTGTGTACGAATTTCATTGGACTAGCATTACGAGCCTTTACGCTGAACGTTTTACGGGCGGGGGGTAGACAATTTCCGAATTTTCCCCTTCCGACGGCAGCAGGCGCTAAAGCGTCTAGCCAATGAAAAGTGTACACAAGAAAATCCACGACTTTTGACGGGTTGCGTTCTCCTTGTGTGGGGTGTTGTGTTTGTTGCTCCTAGATGCCACCGTTGGCTACGATACATGTTTGAGCTCGTTTAACGACGGAGTTCAATTTTTCTAAAACTTGTTGTCATGACAACCAATCTTACAGAAATCAGGTTCAATTCATTAAACTTCAATTTATCTGCTACTGATTGGTCAAATAAACGTTATTTGAACTAATAATATGGCGAGCAACAACTTTATAATTGAAACTAAATCCATAAACCCAACGGTTCTCGAGATAGTTTTTGAATGACCTTGAAAACATGTTTCAAGGTCATTAAATTTTACACTAGTAAATGTCCACCTGCACGAGGAATGTCCCATAGAAATTTGAAATTAAAAAAAAAAACTTTTTTCGGTTATTTTTTATTTTTAGAGGACACCCTGTATATCTTAACTTTGCTATAATGAAATTAAACTAGAAAAACGTTACTTATACGTTATTAAATGGCGTAGGTATGTTTTATACCTACAATATAAAATAACAAAAATAAGGCTCGTACAATTTCAAAGTTACCGATATTTTACTGTTTTTAAAAAGAATTGATTGAATAATTTTTTACTTAAATTTAATTAATCGAGATACGTGATTTTTGAACTAAGGTAGCGGTATATGTTATATATCAAAATATTATATGAACTCTTGAACTGTAAAAAGGGTGAGAAAGTCTCGGACTTGGATCGTCTAGCGCGACGAACTATTTCAGGGACAAACAATTTTTTTTAGATTTCCTTTTATCCGCTCCTTCCTCTTTACAGTGATTTCATCGAAACTTGTACCTCGCTGCGGTAAAAAAAGTAGTTCTTTAATAGAGTAGTTTTTAATAAAGCAAATTTATATTTTTAAGCAGATATTTGCTTCTATTGCTAAAAATTTAATTAAAACTAATTAATGAACAATAATTGCTCATTTGGCATTCCTCAAATTTTTACCCAGAAGAATCTAGAAAATGCAATTGTTTAATTAAAGGTAAGTCCTAAGTTTGAAATGCACCGCCATATATCGGCTTTAAAAATAACTATTTAGATGGTACTGACGTCATAGGTCATCGAGGTCATGCTTAGGCGTTCTTGTCTGCTTTTTAGCCTAACAGCGCATGTGTCAGATATTATTGAAACTCGCTTATTATATTCAAATAAGGCCCAGTCCATGACATTGTCAACTCAAAAAATGTAAATGACGAAATAAATGCGTAAGTAAAAACGGTTTTATTTCAAAACAACAGACAGGTCTGTTGTTTTGAAATAAAAAAGTAGGCCTATTTACTTACGCATTTATCTCGTGGTTTATTCTTTATTTATAATGAGCGTAAGGTATTTCAAAAGATTTTTATTATTCGCAACTCAGTCTCATTTACTTTTGATTATATATGTTATACCTAAAGGGATAGTGAAAAGTCTAAGGAACCTATATTAATTTCTAATAAAAAAAGTACGAAAATGATAACCTCAATTTTTAATCGATTAAATTCAATTTTTAATTAATTAAAAACATTTGAAAAAAGGCTTTTGCTATTTAGAGCTCTTACAGCTGTATTTGCCGCGAACTCCGGTAAGCAGCAGACAACCAATCATCGCGAAGCTAACACTTTAAATTTTCGGGACTTGGGAAGCAAGGTTGGAAATAAGGCACTAGTCACGGCATTTTACTACTAAAATAAATACTCTGACTATTAAAATTAATCGAAATCTGGGGGCTCACTGAGTCACTAGTCAATATGACTAGTGAAAAATTTACCTAAATATTCATAAATAATGGCGAATATGGCGTATCATAAATTCAGCATTCATCAATCCCATTTTATTTAAAAAAAAATCACATCATGTAACTCAACTGATAATAAACTACTATTTTAATTCTGACGGGTAAAGCAAAATGTTAACTGTCCTTCTTGTTTTTATGTCCCCATTTTTATCCCCACTAGTCAGTGACTACTAAAATAAATTAAGATACAAGGCTTACTAGTCAGGCTGACTACTAAAAAAAAATATCTTTATGTCCAACCCCTTTGGAAGGTGATAAAAATCGTACACAACGCTAAGCCTTGCGCAGACCAGGTAATAAATAAAGTACTTAAATGCCTATACGTACTATTTTAATTTATTTAAAATCATGGGTCATTGAAATTTACGAATTAACGAATCTAAAGACACTGTACTAAAATGTCACCCCTTTTCTCGACCCCTTGACGTATTTTTGACAAACGCCACTAACCCTAGCATTTACAAAATATTTAATTTGCGCAAGTTTTGTTTAAATTTCTGTCACTAAACGTGATTCGAAATGCCAAAATTGACATCTTCTGTCTGCCTTAATTTCTCGAATGTACTTTAAAAGCGGCCGTTTCCCGGAAATGCCGACGAACGGAAGAACAATGCCATAAAAGTATTCGCAGGCACCAAAAACTAGTGACCATTTTCTCGGACGTTTACTCGGCAACGTTTCCGGCAACATTTCACAACGATATCGAATTAACTTCAACGTCTCCTAATTCCTATCTACTCATTTAAAAAGTTCAGCCTTTCAGCTTCTCCATTTGCCGTTTGTTTCAATCTATTTAATTTCCTATAATGAACGAATTTCATTTTCCAAGAAACGGTTGTTTAAATTGAAAGCCCCCCCCCCCGAAAAATAATTAGATTCCAAATACTTCAACGGTTCAAATATTTAAGTAAAAATTTGATAGTGACCAACCTTCGAGACGAATTTTAACGCTAATGAATTAGGCTATTTTTAGTCAAGTCTGCCTGGTTTAAACAGAAATATATTATATATTTATATAACTTATCATTGGATAAGTATTCATTTCCTTATATTGCTGAAAAGATTTTTCACAGACTCTCGCTGGATTTGCAAAGAGCAAATAGTGTAGGCTAAATACAACTAATAGCAGGAATCCATACCTCTACTTGGAATGCTTATCGCGGCAGATTTTCGTGTCGATGTGGCTGACGGTTTTTTTGACGTCACTATGTTAAGCATTCCAAGTAGAGGTATTGATTTCTGTTAATAGTGACTCTCTAAGACTATACATAGAGAAAACGAAGTAGTATTACATTTACATTTCACTTTGTTAGGATTAGGTATGCCACTTTACTTTTATTCCACTCAAAAATCTTCACTAATGGTTTGTTTCACCACGAACCAGTAAAAAGGTGGACTACGTTAGATTTTAACCTTTTATTCATCCTAGTAATTTTGGGAGTCACACTATTGGCTACTAACATATGTATTTAAGCCAATGGAAAACCTCTAAATTGAGAAGAAATTTTTGATGTCGGAATTTTAGTCAGCCCAATGTAGCTTTATTGGAATTTATAAACTCGCTCGGTTTATGCGGATGAAGTTAAATAATGAGTAGTTTAGAAAAATAAAAGTAAGTCGTCGAAGTGGGATATTCCACCAGCGTTATTAAAACCCATATCAAGCCTAAAAGAGTTAGGCCTAGGCTCGAAAGAATCTGCAAAGACCCTTGTAGATGCCCCAGAAAAGCTCAACCTGAATTTCAACTATTTTTTCCAATAAACCTGCTTCTTTTATTTGACAATGCAAATTTATTTTAGAACGTGAGTCTCCGAGAACTTCATTAATTTGCAAATTAATTACATTAACAGAACTTGACACTATACATGTATTGTAGTTCATTTTAGCTCCTAAGCCTTGGTTGTTCAAACCGGTATGACTATGTTTACTAATATAATGGCCGTCGGTTTATCAGACGTAGAGCTAATTGTGCGACGGCATAATCGGCATTTGAGATTTGATGACGTCAAATATGAAATCAAATATGACGCAATATCTGTGAAACAAACCGTTAGTGCAGAAATAGAGCTAGTAGCATACTTATGAGTAATTATGTTACACATGGGGGTACTAATAATGGCGGAAATATATGATGTACGTTTTCATAAAGAACTGGCTAGAGCCTGCAAAGGTACGTGTTTCATTTTAATGGCCTAGATGAAAACTCAAATATTTTCCCATTACATGGAAATCACGTTTAAGCAATTATTTTTAAACCGCTTTAATTATTATATAAATTAGAATCGGTGTTTTTAAGGGAAATAAAACCGATATAATGGATTGGAAAGTTTTGCCGCCGCGAATAAAAATCAACAAGTTTGGCACGTGCAAATATTTTACGTGTAACGTGAGTAACGAGAAACCCGTCGTTTTGTAAACCAAGGTTAAAAGGTCGCAGAATCAATTGAAAAATTTGACCAGAATTTCAAGTAGTTGCTCTTCTTTAGTATTTAGTGGTAAACAATTTTCAAGCCAACTTCCGAAAACTAGCGCGTAACTAAAATTCAAACAATTCTGTGTCCCTTTAAGCAAACGGAGACGCTGTTAAATTATCTACTTGAAAACGTAAAGTGAAGCAAGACTAAAAATTATAATTTTGAGAAAAACTTAATTTTTCTTTTATATCAAGAATAATTTAAATTATAATCAAGAATGTATTTATTTATACTCAGGGAGAATAAATATGTCGAGATTATTTTTAGCGTTTCTCCAATTCCACCCGTTGGGGCCCCCGGTATGCTCCTCCGCTTTAATAAAATCAAATAATAATGCAATCTCATTGGTTCTTAAAAATTACGTTTTTCGACGCGATTAACGCTGCTGCAAGGAAGCAAATAATAAAACCGCCTCCTTTTTAGGGCCTCAACGTGTCCGTCGATAGTCTCGACATATTCATTCTCCCTGAGTATAAATAAATACATTCTTGTTATAATCTTATAATGGAAATATACAAAAAATAAGATTAAATTACCATTAAATATAAATTAATAAATCATCCATACGTAAAAACACACGTGTATCTCGACTTGCTTGACATTTGCTCTCAGGCAACTAATTAGTAAAGATCAATGTGAAAGCTCGTACGTATCCGTTCGTAACGTCTACCGCTTAACCTCCCTAATTTGCTAAGCCTAATTATATACGAAAAACTAAATAATCATTACGCTCGGGTAAACGTCTGGAAAACAATATTGTGTCAAAATTGACAACCGTGGGTGAATATTAGGGGCGAATATCAACAAAAAGATAATTCTCACGGCTATAAAACACGCTTTTTATGCCACTACACGCTGATTTCTTAACGCGGCCAGCGATATATTGCTATCTGGAGAAGAGACTTTGAAGAAGACGTATGAGCTGAGACTACCGCGGTGACTGCACCAGAAAGAAACCTATAGCAAAAGAGAACGCTATTTCGTTTATTTTTTGTGTCTCTCTCAGTTTCCGTGAATATATATGAAAAGCGTGGCCAGGAAGAAAACAAGAAAAAGCTATCAGTGTAAAAAAAGCGGACAATCTTTTTAATCATTGACGACAGTCCGCAGACTCTTCGTAAGACCGTTTCTGAATTTCGGACATCTTACGGATAATCGCTTGACCTTATACAGTCATCGTTTCTCGAGTCATTTACAAGAGGGCGTAACCAAATTTGATTTCGGGTGGGGTTTAAACTGTGTACCCCCCAATTAGACCTATAAACCAATAAGTTTTGAATCCACCCCTACTTAAAATTAATGTAACATTACATCGAGCGGTGGAAGGTGTGCAAATACAACCTTGCATTTACAGATTATATCTTATAATTATTTTTTTTTAATATACAGGGTGTTGCAAAAGGTTATGCAAAAATTTTAAGGAGTTGTAGGGGGTAAGTTGAGAAGTATGCCTGTTTTTTCCCATTTTCCTACGATGAGTTAAAAGAGCGCCAGAGAGAGTCAAAGTGTGGCCTACTAGCCTCTGGAAGTAGGATGCAACAAGCGCAAAACCAAGCAGCAGGAACTTTCAATACTGTTTAAGTTACATTTTTACGCTGGTTTCCTCGATTTGTTTACATAGTCCTATCACACGAACCCAAACCTTAATGTTCGCATTTCCCTGCTTCTTGGTTTTGCGTTTGTTGCAGCCTACTTCCAGAGGCTAGTAGGCCACACATTGAAGCTCTCTGGCGCTCTTTTAACTCATCGTAGGAAAATGGGAAAAACAGGCATCCTTCTCAACTCACCCACTAGTAGGCCACATTTTGAAGCTCTCTGGCGGTCTTTTAACGCACCGTAGGAAAATGAAAAAAAAAAGAAGAAAACAGGCATACTTCTCAACTCACCCCTACAACTCCTTCAAATTTTTGCATAACCTTTTGAAACACCCTGTAGGTATATGGATAAGGGATATGGACAATTTTGATAATTATCTCACGTAATATAAATATTTATCACATTTATCTAGAATATCTAAATAAACTAAAATTTCGAAATTTCATATTTTGTCGAATCATATTTACGATAGGGTCACCAAATAATTTTAAAAATTTGTCCCGAATTTCAATACCTCATGATAGCGGATACATCGAATGATAATTAGGCATTTTCGAAGTACTATTTCCACAATTCAAACAATTATCTGGGCCTATAATCATATGTAGGTCTTCAAAAATAAAACTTATCATAAAATATAATGCGGAAATGATTGACCCCTATCTCCTTAAGTAGAAATCATCGTTTGACACGAGGTCACGCGTAAACTCTAGTCATCTCAACTAGGCGTAACAAATTTGATGTGTTTTGTACTCGTTTTGACTTACATTGTTGTCCTCGAGAAGAACGCGTTGCGTGGAAGCTGAAATATCCGTCATCGTAGTAACGCGGACAGTGTCAGAGAGCCAGGAATTTCCGCCATTGATAAATGAGTGCGCCCAAATCTCTTTCACACGTTTTAAGACTTTTGCGCGCGCGTTCGAAATGTTTGATCAGGTGCGGGCTTTACGCGCTGGGGGTCGCTGCAGCCTCGGTACAATTGCCAAGAATGTATGAGCGTGACTGAGAATACGCGAGTAATTCACGGTTCGTCTCGTGATACCACGGAAGAAATCCACGCCCCTCCACCATTCCTAGCGTAATCTTTCCCCCGGTAAGGGGGAAGACACTCCGGTACGGTTACTGTGTGGGAGGAGTATATCGTCCGTGAATCATGGCAAGAGAGGTTATAGCTGAAGCCGCATATTCTGTTAGCGCGAATACATTTAGGCCAATTGTATAATAGTTGTTCCTCCCCGCGCGACTGTATCCTGCATGCGTAGATGATTGACGCATTCATCCCATTTTCTCGAAACTGCATGTTGCCCGAATTGAATGAGAGAAAATTGGGGGGAAAGTTGAAACCCGCAATTTCCCAATTTCTTCGCTGGGCCCCATTTCGTTAAAAAGTTATTAAAGACTCTTTAGAATTGCTGTAGGTAGCTTTGTAGCTACGTCAGTCTCCTTGCCTCTCCATCACTCCGATCTTTCAGACCATAGCCGCCAACTTCAATAAATTTTTAGTGGAATATTCCTTTATTGTAACTTTTTCCGAAATAAAATTATATCAACAATCTAGCTTCGTTTTTTTGTGAATCGTATTTAATTTTATGGATAGAAGTATAAGAAGAAAAATTATATAAGAGTATGATTTTTTATAAACATAAATTTGTCATGTCAAAAGTATATAATACTTTAAGAAATTAGTATTCCAGTTTTCCTATATTGATAATGTTATTCGTTTGAAGCGTGTATCTTCGCAGATTTTTGTAAGTGCAATACGTCTAATTATCTAAAACTATTTTTATCGTAAAATCTGATTTATAAATAATGAAATATTGTAGGCCCTTATCTTAAGAGATGTATTATGAACTTTTGATTCTAATTAATTAAGTCGCTAAATGAAGAGGTTTGCAATTGGCTATTAGATATTCCTATCGTTATTTTAATAGTCTATAAATAATCAAAGCCTAGGCGAGTGCGCAAAATGTCGTAGAACGGAAACTCATTCTAGTACAATATAAAGCCCTTGTTGGCTAGACGTTATTATTTTTGGTGAGTTTTTATAATATCGAAGAGGGTGACATCGCGGCTATCCCCGGGACCCGCACCCCGGGCTAATGAATTGAAAGGCGGCCAACAGACGATCCAAATATTTTTTATCTTCAAAAACTTCCGCCGAAGTTCGGAAGTGTGTCCACATTGACCGCGCGCGTTTCGGCCCGATGAGAAAAACTTTGACCCGTCTCCCACACACACACACACCAGTCTCACTTAGACGTCTTCTTCGACTCCTCGACGCGTTCATTGGGGTATTGTCAAAGGCTGAAGGGGCCCAGTTACGAAGAATCTCGATTCGGCAATGAGCGGCTTTCGCTTAAAAGGGTATAGAGTCGGCGGGATAAAGTCGGCTGGGGGTCGGGGGAGTTAATGGAGTCGGATGTGAGGGCCCATAAGCCGAGATTTCTTCGCTCGCAACCTATTCCAGAAAAGGATTCCCATAAATGCGTCCCAAGTATACAAGTACATCGCCGCCATGGCCCCGAGATTTCTATTCTCTCTTTTTATTCGCGTGGGCCTTGAATAGACTTCTTTTTTGTGGCATATTCCCGACGAAGAATGCCGCGCCGGAGAAATAAGAAAGGACTGATTCTCCGGCGAATCACTCTCCAGACGTTCCTAGAAATTGTATCGATATAACTTTTGAAATACCGCAGATTGTAACGCGTTATTTGAAGGTAGCCTTCACTCGAAGTCACCGTCTGTGTAGCGTAAGGCTAATGGAGTTGCCGTCTGTGTAGCGTAAGGCTAGTGCAGTTCCCGTCTGTGTAGCGTAAGGCTAGTGGAGTTCCAGTCTGTGTAGCGTAAGGCTAGTGGAATTCACGTCTGTGTAGCGGAAGGCTAGTGGAGTTCCCGTCTGTGTAGCGTAAGGCTAGTGGAGTTCCCGTCTGTGTAGCGGAAGGCTAGTGGAGTTCCCGTTTGCGAAGCGTAATGCTAGTGGAGTTCCCGTCTGTGTAGCGGAAGGCTAGTGGAGTTCCCGTCTGTGTAGCGGAAGGCTAGTGGAGTTCCCGTCTGTGTAGCGGAAGGCTAGTGGAGTTCCCGTCTGTGTAGCGGAAGGCTAGTGGAGTTCCCCTTTGCGAAGCGTAATGCTAGTGGAGTTTCAGTCTGTGTAGCGGAAGGCTAGTGGAGTTCCCGTTTGCGAAGCGTAATGCTAGTGGAGTTCCCGTTTGCGAAGCGTAATGCTAGTGGAGTTCCCGTCTGTGTAGCGGAAGGCTAGTGGAGTTCCCGTTTGCGAAGCGTAATGCTAGTGGAGTTCCAGTCTGTGTAGCGGAAGGCTAGTGGAGTTCCCGTCTGTGTAGCGGAAGGCTAGTGGAGTTCCCGTTTGCGAAGCGTAATGCTAGTGGAGTTCCAGTCTGTGTAGCGGAAGGCTAGTGGAGTTCCCGTTTGCGAAGCGTAATGCTAGTGGAGTTCCCGTCTGTGTAGCGTAAGGCTAGTGGAGTAATTACTGAAATCGCTGAATTTTTTACGTAATCACTGTAATCGCTGAATGTTTTACGCAATCACTGTAATCGCTGAATTTTTTACGTAATCACTGTAATCGCTGAATGTTTTACGCAATCACTGTAATCGCTGAATTTTTTACGTAATCACTGTAATCGCTGAATTTTTTACGTAATCACTGTAATTGGCCCATAATCACAGAAACCTTTTCGTAATCACTGTAATCGCTGAATTTTTTACGTAATCACTGTAATCGCTGAATGTTTTACGCAATCACTGTAATCGCTGAATTTTTTACGTAATCACTGTAATCGCTGAATGTTTTACGCAATCACTGTAATCGCTGAATTTTTTACGTAATCACTGTAATCGCTGAATTTTTTACGTAATCACTGTAATCGCTGATTTTTTTACGTAATCACTGTAATCGCTGAATTTTTTACGTAATCACTGTAATTGGCCCATAATCACAGAAACCTTTTCGTAATCACTGTAATCGCTGAATTTTTTACGTAATCACTGTAATCGCTGAATGTTTTACGCAATCACTGTAATCGCTGAATTTTTTACGTAATCACTGTAATCGCTGAATTTTTTACGTAATCACTGTAATCGCTGAATTTTTTACGTAATCACTGTAATTGGCCCATAATCACAGAAACCTTTTCGTAATCGCTGTAATTTACCCGTAACTTAGCCGCAATAACTTAAGGGTGTAGGTTTTCTGAAAATTCTGAAAGATTGGCAACAGGAGCCAATGTAACCTTTCAACGTTCTTAGGTATCTAAATAAGTTCTATTATTTGTTACGCTGTAATTTGATTATCGTAACTACCTATACTATTTAGATGTCACAATAGACCACCAAACTAATTATATTCTGATCACAAAACCTCTATCCTTTTGTGATAGGTATAAGTGGATAATTATACTGTAATTAATTGGCTAACTGTTGCGAATAATATGTTTGTTTATGGAACCTGACAAAGCGCTTCGTCTTGAAGGCATACGTACAATCAAAAATCGATTCAACCTAGCCGTACATCGAACTTAAGTTATATCTTGGTGTACACAGAATGGGGTAGATGCGCAAACGCGGGACATATTTTAGAGATCCTGGAATAACTTAGGTTATTTTTAAGAGAAAGAGAAAATTAAAATGGTATATCAAAAAGCAATAAGTCCATCAAATTTTAATAAATATTATCAAATGCAAGTATACACTCTTTTATATCCTTATTTGTGAGAGCTGCCATTTTATTTCAAATAGCGCATGCAAGGCCACTTCACGCGGTCAAGTGCACGCGACGTCTCGAGCTGATGAGCACGTGCAGGCGCCCTTGCCTGTACTATTTTAAATTAGGCCTGTAATGAAATGGCTGACTTCGTAAAAGAGTGTATAACTTGGAACAAATTTTGAACACCCAGATATGACATGACTTGGGTGAGGCCATGTGCCACAGCACGCTTAGCACACAGGGTAATCCGGCACTGGATCCACCCAGAAAGCCAATGGGGTATGATTTTTCAAAACACGTTTGTGAAGAAAAATTAGTGCTGGGTGAAAACCTAATATATTGATTTTATAATACTATTTCATCGGTAAAATATGGTTTATTAGTAGATAAAACGCAGTGTAGTATTTACATTTTACATCTTTAATCAAAATTTGAGGTCGTAATTATTGAACTCCGTGCCCACGTCGAGTCTGCAATTCGTCTTCACTAGCTGCTATCATCACGTCGACTCAAAAAATAGCCGTTAGGCCTAGGCTACCCTAATTCAATTTCCCTATACACTACCTGTGAAACAGGCTTTATACAAACAATCGGAGGTTTTATCTCAGTTAGTTCAACAGGTACACAGATACTGTTCCCAGGACGCACGGAGTACATAATGGTACTGAATAAAAAGCTAAAAACTGTATGGCTGAAATTTCGGCGCTCTTTGCTCACCAAATTCCGAATGAGTTATCAGTAGGTAGGACCATGAATATATCTAGCTATGAATATCCAACCCTACGATATAGCCCTTCTATCATGTCGATTTGATTTGGGTGGCAACGTTCGAGACCAGTGAAGCATTTTCAGCCAATCAGGAGACTGAAGGAAATGACGGCATGCTCCTCACTCGGTCGGTGATTGATCACGTGACTAGATAAGCCCAACCCAAATTTTAGCGGGAGTTTAGAGAGGCTATTGCTATTGTATATTCATAGCTAGATATATTCTTGGTAGGACCATAAGTGTATAATATTTTGACATAAGTGTGATATTTTCTATTCTTCACATGCAAAAGTTTTACTGAGAGCTATTCACAAGACAGACCGCATTATGACCTTCGTCACCGTTTTGCGTCCGCTTTGCGTAGCCTTTGACAGCGCCTCGCCAGGGGGAGATTTTCTTCTTGTGATGACTTCAGCCCGTTACTAGCTCTCAGTAAAATATTCCCCAAAGTGATAAACTTATGGAACCATATTATAGACTTATGGTAGGATTGATCGATGTTTTAAGAGTATTTAAAGCTGAATTATTTTGAATTTATGAAAGACGTTCAGTTTCTCCGTATTGCGAAATTAATTTAGTTTGCTTAAAATATAATAGCAACAACTTGTTAAATTCTATTTGATATTTCTTTGGAAAGGAGAACGACGTGCCTTTTCCGCTGTATTTACATTTTTACTTTTTAATGGTTACACTTTTTAGAAATTTTAAATATTTACGGACATTCACCTCCCTTTGTTCGTCGTATTTTTACTATGTAGTCTAATAGGATAATCGGAATTACGGACTATGTTAAAAAGCATGACATTTTATAAAGTTTAAAATTGCTGGTAGCAAGGACAAGTTTTAATTTTTTAATTAATCGTTCATGTTAAAGGAAATATAACCTGTAAAGTAATCTTTATGGATGACCCCTTCATTTCTAAAGCCAAGGCCAGAGCTGCAAACGTTGGTGTTCCGCACCAAATACCTGAGGTTATATTTCCTTTAATTACTATTAAAAATGACGCTATCCATTTCCAAAACTTTATACAATAAAGTCGGGTTTTCACTATGATATAAACAACGGGATGGCGAGCGTCAACGCAAAAACATTTTATTGGGCTTAATTGAGAACCAAAGTAAGAACCAACTTTTAAATGTATTTTATTTTTATTTTGAGTTATTGACGAACCTTTTTGGGTCTTTAATTAATTAAAATCAAGTATAAAATATTCATATACCTTTGAGTTCCGAGTTAGCCAATTCAGGTCAGTTATCTCAAAATATTGTTTTATAAATGTTGTGAAGTAGTTTGAGGTCTGAAAATTTGATATTCAAGTTTGTTTAGGTTTTTTGAAATCTTTTTACAAGGCTTACACAAAGTGAAACTTCATCAAAATTCGAATTAAGTTAAGTGGATTAGTTTAAATTATTTAGGGACTACATTCTACGACTTTCTTGGTGATGTTTTAAGTTTTAATTCAATATTAAAATATTTCTGATATCGAGAAGTGTCTAAAGTCTTAGAAATGTTCCAACCTTTCCAACACTGAATAGAGAGTAGTTTGGAGACGAAATATCATACACGGCTTTTTAAGCAACAACAGAAGAGATGGAATCAAAATGCGGAATCAATTACTCTTCCCACTCGGCTTTCAATACGCTTTCTTACTGGCATTCTATCAAACCTTATGTCCGGTTCCGTTCCGTCCTTTGATCTAAATAGGAAATATATGAAGAGTTCCTTTGAATGGAAATATTTAAGATTTGGAAACGAATAAATTTTTGAAATATATCGTATTTAATATTTAATTAGAATGTCTGTTATTTTGCCTATTTTTTAAATAATTATATTTTGAAATGTAGGTTTTAAAGCTTATCTTGAAAACTGAGTCGCGGATAGTAGCTACGTGGTCTATAGCACTGTGGCTCTTGGAATGGGAGTATGGGAAAAATAATTGCTAATAGGGAAAATGTTTCGCGGGGTGCCCGTTAGAAGGCGCTGGCATTTGGGTGTGGTGACGTCTTTCTTATCGAGATTTTTTATTTGGAGTTCGAGCTGTCATCCGAACTTTCGCGTCTCCCCGTTACAAGATGGGCCTCCCATGTCGGTCTTATCAAGCTAATAAATATCTAAAGTTTAAAAAAAACTGAGAAAGTTGGTGTAGAACTGTTTGTTATATTCTCTTCGGAAGAGACCCCTTGTGACCCATATTTATGACTTTAGGAAGAATCCAATCAAACGAATTCCAATTAAAATTAATAAGACTTATGGGCGGTGACCGGCCAACGTCCATTTCGAGTTGAAGACGCGTCCCAAGATATTAACAATTCCTTTACGTCCAAACGAGCCGCTTTTAGTTTCTTCTATTTTTCTAAGAGCGAAAAATAACATTAAAACAAAAATGAAAAATACTCGAAGGAATGTTGAAATACAGCGCGTTTCTGTTAAAAATATAATTATTTTAATTGTGGTTGGGTGTACGTCCGAGATGGCTTTGATGACGAGAGACTGGTTCTAGGCATGATTAAGTATATCAAGAGTTTAAAGGTCGGGTTTAAATATTGCGTTTTCGGCGGAGGAAGGAGTGGCTCCCGCTTCTGTTATTTACGCTTTTAATCGGGCGGCAGTCTCGCCTTGATATTTCATCTCTCGTCTGAAAGTCCGCCGAGAGGTTAAGTGGTCGGCGGACGGCGGGACACAACACGCGGCGGCAAAAAGAAAACGTCTTTCTACCGCCTGGCCGGTGACAAAAGATCCCAAACACTTGGAAGATGGAAAGTCCCGAAGAAAAACCTTTTAAAATCGTGGACGAAGGCGGAGGCCAGTTGGGAGGCGACTTTGCAGACGGACATCCAGACCGATAAAGCAAATGTCCGGGATATTTTCCGTAATGGATGATGTCGCGAAACGTGGCCCTCTTTATACTCCATCCCCCGACAATAGTCGCGATTTATGAAACTTAAATGCGCGAATATTTGTCCGCGTAAATGCGGTCACGTTCGCTATTGGCTTCCATCGTAACTAAGATCCGAGTTGGATCTACGAGACAACTACCGAACCAAGCCTGGATGAAATGTTAAGATTGATTCAATTTTCAATGGTAGACGTGATTCGAAAAGATATTAACCTATAATCTTACTCAAATTTAAAAACAAACGTCTTATACGAAGTCATATATATTGAATAAAGCAAAATGTTTTACATTTTCTCACACCAAAACCTGTACGGTAAAGAAAGGTTTACCTATTGGTAAAATTTCAACATCTTTTGAGATACATAGCGTTGGATATCGCGACAGGACAAGATACGCAAAAATATTTCATTGTCTTCTAGTTGTATTTAGCCGGTCGATAATACTAGTAATTAGAAGGTAAACCTCTATAAATGGCTAGACATTTCCAGAAGCTTCTCTGACTATAAGGATACCAAAAATACAGTAAGGTTTCTTTGAATATGAGTATTTTAGAATAAGAAATCAAAGAACCCAACGCGACGAACGAAACTTTGTCGATAGACCTTATTACGCTCTAAAGAATGACGTGAGAAGCTATAATTTCAATAGTTAAGAAGATAAGTATTTTTTTTTGGTTCCGGTAACGCAAAAGCCGATAGGTTCCGTTCCATTCTTTCGGCCCAAAGTCGAACAAATGTCAGAACGGGAACAATCCAATAGATTTAGTTCGTAATGGATGCGATATTGGAACCCGCAGCTCCCTCTCGCGGTTATAATGGCAACTATAGAGCCTTTGGCCCCCTCTCTGTCATATATATATAGACTGAACGGGATAGAGACGTCTTCGTATGGCAAAGACTGTAGAAGACGATAGGGTGGACGAGAAGGAAGAAAAAAAGCCAAAAATCCGGGATTCTTTTGTTCGCGCGCTGCGAGCTTAAAAAAGAAATCCTTTCAGAAGGTGACTCTCTGGCAATACCCGAAAGACTCCGAAGATGGAGTTTAGATAGATTTGGTTCCACATATTTGGTCTTCTTTCGAGAACGAAGTCTTTAAGAGCGGGTGATAGTGGGTGGAGGAGACTTCGTCTTTGGCGCTGCACCTTCGAGAGAAAGCTCCGAGATGGTCCGTTGTGGCCCCGAGAGGATTCGAGAAAATAAGTTTCGATTTCGGACATCGAACCCCTCTCTTATAAGAATCGGAAAATGCTTGGTTGACCTCGCAAGACGATTACGGACATCTACCCGATTCCATCTTAACTTTGCTCTATCTCTCTCTACTTTTCCTCCAAACCGCTATCGTCCTGTGTACCTAGTGATACTGAGAATTCGCTCTAAGAGGCTACGCTCGGTATAATGTTTTAGTGTGTGTTCTATTTGAGACTTTACTTTCTGCCGGCTTGTTTTTCTTATTATTTATAAGCTCACGACGGTTTTTACTTCTTTATCCGAGCGTAGTAATTATTTTGACTAGTCTCTCGTGTCTTTTACCGTCTTTACACGGGGATTTTAGATCATTTTTAGCTCATGGAGGGTACATCTGTCGCGTGAAACTTGTAAGCGGAAGAGGGCTCCGGTAAAACCATATTTATGGACAGACATTATAACTGAAGATAACTGTACGGTTTCGGAGATAAGTGTATCTCGCTTAAAGAAAAGGACTCGATACAATGTCCAAATTTGAATACAATTGGAATCGAGACACAGGACCCGGTAAAAGTTCCGGTCTTCAAGAGAGCCGTTACTATACTGGAGATAGCTATACTTTTTCGGAGAGAAACCCGGGTGTAGTATATCTCATTTGTTCAAACACGGGCCCTAGGTTGCACGGGCCCTGGTCATGTGGGACAGCTTCCCCCTTCTATTTTCGGGCCTGTCCAGTTTGAATCGAATTGCGAATCAAATAATTTTGATCAAATCGGGAATAAAGTGGTAATTGGATAAAATTTTTGATTGCAATTTTCAATCAAAGTCAAATTTGTATCTGCCCAATTTTGGATTTAATTTAGGAATCAAATTTGATCGACCGTTTTCTTAAAGGTCATCGGACCACCCAGGTGCACGAGCCCTGGTAATTTATACCAACAACCCTACTCTCTCACAGGACGTTCCGGACCTGTGTGTAGTTATTAAATAGGTTCGAATGAGTATCACGGATACTGCCTCCAAATTTCCCTTTTAAAATTAAAACTCTGAGAAAACTTTTAAAAGGGGCCTTTTTGTTTTGTGTAATTTGTGGGGGTGACTCGGAATTTTGGGAAATAAAAGAGACTAACCCTGGCGGATCTTCTTTAAACATTAGCGGTACTTGTTTTTGTACACTCTGTTTGAAAAGTCTTCGACAGCTGAAATTTTTGCCCTCTTTTTAATTCTGCTAGAAAACTATAATAGATAGTTCGATGAAACCAATTGCAACTTTTATTTATTTTCCAATATCTTTCGTTATTTATTGGTTTCGTCCGCCAAAAATTAATAGTTTGGCGGGAACCGTCAAAACTCATTTTTGACAACTGTTTAAATATTGGTTCTACGGCACTGACTCGCGCGTTTTTGAATTCACAATGGTCGATTCATATTTAGAAAGTGGAAAAATTATCCCTCTACAACCAACGGTTGAGAAGTTATAGCGTTTCAAAACTTACCCCTAAACTAGGAAACACCTAAAATGCATCAAGCGATTATAAATAACGCAACTTCGACGACAATTTGGAAACGCGATAGCTTCTCAACCGTTGGTTGTAGAGAGATAATTTTTCCACTTTCTAAATATGAATCGACCATTGTGAATTCAAAGACGCGCGAGTCAGTGCCGTAGAACCAATATTTAAACAGTTGTCAAAAATGAGTTTTGACGGTTCCCGCCAAACTATTAATTTTTGGCGGACGAAACCGATAAATAACGAAAGATATTGGAAAATAAATAAAAGTTGCAATTGGTTTCATCGAGCCATCTATTATAGTTTTCTAGCAGAATTAAAAAGAGGGCAAAAATTTCAGCTGTCGAAGACTTTTCAAACAGAGTGTACAAGGACCTATTGTCACGGGACATTCCAAAGACGAGACTCTTACCGTTTTGGTCGTAGAATTCGCTACAGTTGAAAGCTTATAAACAATTTTCTTCCGAGTTTTATGTCTCTTTCTATAGTTTTTCTATAGTGTGTAAAAAAAAATCAGCTCCTCCCCTACTTCTACGTTTCCAGGGGTAACTGGTGAAGCTGTTTTTTCAGCGCGTTAACCTATATTTGTACTGCGAGGCCCCTTACACGAATATAAGATTTTAATAATAACAATGTAAAGGAAAGCTTTTAAAAGGCAGCGTGTTTGAGCTATCGCCGTCTCTCTATCCCGAAAGTAAGCTTCTAGGATTAAATTTTTGCTCGTTAAGATAACAATTTACCTCGCTGTTGACTTAACGCGATAATATTTTTAATACTCCGAACATATCGTACTGCTATTCTGAAAAAAAAACCCTACGCCATGCATGAAACGGTGCGGTTCTAAAATCAAATAATAAGTCGTTTCGATGCAGTGGCGTTGCTAGTAATTAGTCAAGGGGGTGACTATGTGATATTTCAGAGGGGGTTTGAAGGAGGGGTGTTAATTTAGTACAGTATTGTTTTATGATTTCCTAAACCAATAATGTCCATCAGACTGCGATTTTTTCATAGGATTTATGAGCTATATAAATGTCTTTTTTATTTCCGGGACATAACAATACTATAGGAAATTAAAAACATTTATTTAAAATTTCGAAAAGAAAAAAATAATTAATATTTTTCGATTACATCATACGTATATGATAAGTATTCATCTACCTATCTTGCTAAATTAATGTTATTGGCTTGGAACATGTTCTCACACAGCCTTCTATTTATTAAAAAAATATTATGATATTTTCTATAGTGTTGTAAGTCGGAAAATTTTCCGGAAAAAAAATAAAAAAAGGTTTCATTCCATGATTAGTCTAATATATTGTTGTCAAATTTAAATAAAGCGGAATTTTCGCCTAATTTTTTTGAATCTAAAAGAAAAACTAAACCTCTAGACTAGTTTAAACTGATTAACAATGTAACAATATTAATGTTTTGTAGTATGTTTACTGATATTAGACAAAAACCCTTAAAAAGTAATTTATGTTTCAGTTTTTTATTTTTCCGATTTGCGGAAAATTTTCCGCATTTCATTTACCCGGAAAATTAACAAGACTAATATTTCCTAATACTATTTCATGGGTAAAATTTCGTATATCAATAGGTGTTATTTTAACATTTTACACGTTTAAGCGAAGTAGTAAACTCTGTAAATTTTGAGCCGTGAGTCGGCTAAGCATTGGTGCTGCGGAATATTTCAGAAATGCCACGTATACGACGCCGACGAGAAAAATTTACCTAATTTAAGAACAAATTATTTTTTTCAAGTTGTTTACAGACTAGTTAATTTCAACTTAAAACGGAGAGCATTATATCCAATAGACCTAATTTATATTTGTTTGAAGCGAAGAGGTGTCGATCGAGGGCCTGCTCGTTATTCGGCTGGCAAATTAACACCCAACAAGTCGATTTATTATTTTCCATTCGGAAAATTAACTTTATAATTAGCACGTCGTGTTTTCCCAAGCTTATAATTAAGTTACGTCGAAATCGTTACGCGCAAACTCGGTAATAGTGAAAATTCAAGGTGTTTCGAAGTATACTCTAACTTCGAGAGAATCGACTTATTGAGCCGTTTCGCCGACAGAGAAGGGGGCCCCCAAAACAAGCCAACCTTAAGGCCCCCCTCGGAGCTGGCCGCTTATCTTCGCTATCTAAATTGCTATCTAAGTCGCCCATTACAAAACCGACGATTCATAATATTACTATCGCTACAGCTCCCTGGTGATTCCCTTCTTTTCGATTCCTTCGAACTCTGGCGAGCTGCCTTTTAGAACACCACCTTAGGTGCTTCACAAAAACATTTCATTTGAACTTCAGAAAGCCACGATTGGTTTAGAGAGCTGCGTTTGAAGCAGAAACGCTACCATTCCCAAAATCCATTCTCATGCCATTTCCATTTCCCAACTATTCCCATTCCATTTGACATACATTTTAGTATTTCCGTTCATCCCCTGAATTTAAAGCAAAAACGCTACCATACCCAATATCCATTCTCATGCCATTTCGATTATAATATTTATTTCACAAATATTCCCATTCCATTTGACATACATTTTCGTATTTCCGTTCATCCCCTGAATTTAAAGCAAAAACGCTACCATTCCCAATATCCATTCTTATGCCATTTCCATTATAATATTTGTTTTCCAACTATTCCCATTCCATTTGACATACATTTTCGTATTCTCGCCCATGCCCTGAATTTGAAGCAAAAACGCTACCATTCCCACCCATTCCCGTTGAAATAATACCAATTCCCGTCCCAATTTCGTTATAATATTGATCTTGCAACCATTCGCATTAAATTTGACATAAATTATCTCCTTCGCTCCCATCCCGTGAAATTTGAAGCAGGAACACTACCATTTTGGTCCATTCCCTTTAAAACAACCTCCGAAGGCACCATCCTAGGCCCCAGTAAAAAACGGTTTCTATTCTGCACACATTTCTTTGAACTTATTTTAAATCTATAATCATTTTCTTTTACAAATTATTTTTACAAAAATAAGTAATTTAATTTGTAAGCAAGAATAATGCACGATATCCTTTTACGGTAGATTACTTACCATCATTAACCCCTTTGTACGCGGTGATTGAAGCCGGTTTTATTTTTGACGGTCTAAAATGTGACTTACACGAACCTCGGTGATTTGGTTGAAATCTCGGACAGCCGACCGAAGATCCGATTGTCTCCCTATCTGTATGTTGTGGGAATAGGGGTCGTCTGGAATGATTTGGTATTTGGGTTTCTTCTTTTTTGGAGGTCTCCCCTTTTTGATTGTTTTTGCTCGCGACGGGGGGGTTGATTACCCCAAACTGCAAGCGTGATTTTCCAGACCGTTTCGTCAAATGCAGACATGCTCCGAAAATTGGGTTTCTTCGATCAACCCGAATAATCAAAGGAAAGTAAACTTTGAGTTTTAACGGAGTAAAATCACACGTAACAAATAAATGATAAATTAAAATATACCGAAAATTAGTTGGATATTTGTTTAATCGACAGAGTTAACTATGGCCAGAAAAAATATACCAAAATTCAGGATAAAATTTTGAAAAATAATAAATATTTTCAGGCGCTCTGGTTTATTTAAAAAATGTCAACACCGAAAGTTTATAAAACAAATTATGATATAAGTATTAATCTTATCGTATTCTTATCGTATCTAATTTTTGAAAATTCGAAGAAAACCAATATATTGTATAGTACCTTTCTAAAACTGATAAATGAGTAAATATCCATAAGTTTTATATATTACTTTAGTTATGGGGGAGTAATACAAGCGAACAAATTGAACCGTGATGTGGCTTGGGCGGAAAAGACGTGCCAATTGAAATCTATTTGAAAAATGTGAAATTTCGTTTAATTGTTGCGTCCTGGATGGGTACTTCTGCCGTATATTATATACTCGCGATAACACTTACGAATCTTTGATTAAAATATAAGAATGATGCGCTCTCTAATAGATAAAAAAAATTCGCTCAATGTAATCGAGGATGGAAATAACGGTCCGCAAAAATTGAGAATCAACTCATTAATCCCTTTTAGATAACATCACTCGCATTAAAATTATGTCTTTTGAAAGCGTGTTTGTCCCCTTATAACACCCAGAATAGGGTCGCTAGAACTGTAGCTATAACAGAAATTTATGAAACGGAAGTGATCGTAAACAATGGGAGAGGGCCCGTGGAAAGCGATACAATTGTCCCGGACACAATTCGCGAAAAAAAATGTTTTCTTTCTGTTCCCCTTTTCCGTATTTTTATCCCTTTATACGGAATCGCGGGCCAATAGCTCCTTCGAGACACTCCGGGCCTGGACACCCCAAGAATCGATAGGGGACATAAATGGCAATATCCCCCCCTCCATCAACTCTGTTCCTTAGTTCTCGCGGGGTCCTTTGGCTCTCTTACTAGCGCAATAACTCGGCGCGGGCCAACATTACGACGATACATATCTCGGCGGATGGAAGGCGGCGGTTCCGGAATCTCCTCGGACGGCTAGAGCGTAAGCGGGCAATTCTTACCAATTGACTTTCTTAATACGGTTTATAGTAACGGCCAAGTGACGTCGTACGGTATATACAGCGGTCGCCTTCTCAGTTCGTCGGGACGCGGCGCGCATGCGTCAGTCTTCCCCCGCGTGTAGTTTTTTCGGCGCCCGAAGCCGGTGGCATGGCAGTACCGATTTCGCTATCACCACGTGCGGACGCGGGACAATTTATCCCGATCCCGTTAGGCGCGGACCCTCGACTCGAGGAAACATATGATTAGCGTTTTATCTATCGGCGCGTCGTCGTTGAATGAAGTTACTTTTTGTTTAGCTCGTTCGACAAAGACAATAGTATCGTGTCCTTTGATTGGCGTCCTGACAGGTAGATTACTAATATTCCCACCTTTAATCACACCCCCAGTTCGCGTTTCGACTTAGTATTCATATTAGTCATTCGAACTTTGAAGAACAATTTTCTTTATAAATTCTTCGAACTGTTTGTAGCGCCTTTTTCCAGTTAAATATTTAATTTAATAGTCAGATTTAACACGGAACATTGGAACTTGTTCGAGAAAAAAAAACAATAAAAAGTATTTTTTGTCTAGAGGAACTTTCGCGTTGAAAGATGTTTTTCCTTCGTTGGATTCCAGGTCGCCCGTTCGTCGCCTCCAACCACTGAACTATGAACCGCAAAGTCGAGCTACAAGCGCTTTTTATCTTGACTTTATCGGTAGGTTCTTTTTATTGTTTATAACACAATCGGGCGGGAAGCGTCTCTTTGGAAGCAACGATTGTACAGCCTAACACGTACAGAGTCAATAACCACCAAAGAAATGCTTATTTACGCGTTTTGGGGTATTTTTTTTTTGTAATTTTATTTTGTGGAAAATCTTTACATCAATTTTTAACTAAATATCTAAATTATAAAATGTTTTAAAAGCTCCAGTAAAAATTACTCTGTAAGAAATATTTACAAAAAGAACAAAAAATTTCATTCTAAATCGGTTTAGAGTTTGAAATTGTGTTGTAAGTCGGAAAACGACCATGGTCTTTTATCCGGAAAATTTTCCGTATTTTTCCGAAAAAAATAAAAAAAGTTTTAATTAGATGATTGGTCTAATATTGTTTGCAAATTTAAACAAAGCGGCATTTTCGTAAAACCAAACCTCTAGACTAGTTTAAACTGATTAACAACTTAACACTATTAATGTGTTGTAGTATGTTTACTGATATTAGACATTTTATATCGATAAAAAGTTAAAAACATTAAAATCTCTTAAAAAGTAATTTATGTTTCAATTTTTTATTTTTCCGATTTGCGGAAAATTTTCTGGAAATTTTTCCACATTTTATTTTTCCGGAAAATTAACAACACTAGTTTGAAATAAGTCAAATTGTCCAAGCTGTTATTATAAATACCAAAACTTAAAATAGGAATTATCGTTCTTAATTTAATATTTTATATAATTTTCTACTTATAAATGAAACATTATTATATTGCTTAAAATAGTTTTTTGATTTTAAGTAAAAAGGAACCACCTATGGACTGTATAACATTTCGTATCTACTATTCCCCATCACTCTCCCACTATTCGGCTGGGTTTCTACAGTCGCGAGCCAGATTTCCCGCACGGTACTGATGAGTTCCAAATAGGACAAAACGGGTCTACCGTTTTGATTTCTGGCTATTTTATTTAATTTAAGTTAGTTTTTCACTCGAAGATCTATTTGGTCCGAGTTTCCCGTCTTTTTGTTTGCTCGAAGACCTATCGGTACGAGCTATTGTAAGTTTTTAAATTTCTTCCAATTTGCTTAGGGTGTAGCTTTTTTATCCCTTTTAATTATGGACTAATCTGCTTATTCGCGTATTTTATCCTCCTTTGTTGATTTTAAGTTAATTATCATATTATATTCTTTGCGCGAATTCATTTTTCTTCTGCTTCGGGGGTTTTCCGAAATACTAATTAAAAATTTCTTAACTATTTTAAGCATTAGAGCAAATTAATTGTACGAGTGTAAATACAAAAATTAGAGTTTTACCGCTACTGGCATACTTTAAATTAAGGTTTTTACTTGATACTCAGTGTCATTTAAAACAATAAAATTAAAAAGGATATATTTAAGATGAATGATGACTTTTACACTCAGATCAAGCTCACGATTTTTTAGTAGACTCAGATCAAGCTCACGATTTTTTAGTAGACTCAGATCAAGCTCACGATTTTTTAGTAGACTCAGATCAAGCTCACGATTTTTTAGTAGACTCAGATCAAGCTCACGATTTTTTAGTAGACTCAGATCAAGCTCATGATTTTTTAGTAGACTCAGATCAAGCTCACGATTTTTTAGTAGACTCAGATCAAGCTCATGATTTTTTAGTAGACTCAGATCAGGCTCACGATTTTTTAGTAGACTCAGATCAAGCTCATGATTTTTTAGTAGACTCAGATCAGGCTCACGATTTTTTAGTAGACTCAGATCAAGCTCATGATTTTTTAGTAGACTCAGATCAAGCTCATGATTTTTTAGTAGACTCAGATCAAGCTCACGATTTTTTAGTAGACTCAGATCCAGCTCACGATTTTTTAGTAGACTCAGATCCAGCTCACGATTTTTTAGTAGACTCAGATCAGGCTCACGATTTAAGAATATATTGCAGGTAATGATCTAAGTCTCACGCTTTTTCACATAAATCGTAACAACTCGGTCTCAAACTAGCTTTTGGTATGAAATTTGAGCCTACTAGTTCCCTATCCCCTTTAGTATAGTTGCGTTTGATTTGGACGATTTTTCGGGTTCGTAAATAAAAGGTAAATCCGATAGTGTCAGATAAAAATTATATTTCTTTTAATGAAATAAACTATAGCTTTTCCCAAAATAATTGGAAACCAAAGATCTGAAATATTTCCTTAAGAAATCTTTATCGTTTAAAACAAAACGGGAATAACGCGCTATAAACAGTGCGCAACTGTATTTATAAAATAAAGAACAACGATTTTAGACTTTATTCCTGTAGAAAATAAAGGTTTTTCTTAGTGTATATTGAAATAACGCGTTATTTGAACTTAACGTAATTATCCTCGAAATATCGATTTTGGCGGTACCGTTAAAGCATTTTTTGGGATTAATGGTGCGAAATTCTCCGCAATGCAAACGTTTTTCGCGAAGTGAGTTATATATTAACCGCTTCTGGCACTTTCTTAAGTTGTTTATCCTGCTAGGAGCGTGTTAATGGGGTAACACGGCGGCGTATTTAATTTGTGTGGGCCGCGGCTTCCGCTACGTTTGTTTTGTTTCTAGTTGACAAGAATCCCCCCCCGACGCGTTTGATGACAATTTGGGCGGGTCCGTAACGTCTCCCTCTCTCTAATTCTTCCCGGTTCGTCGCCACTTTTTAACCTCTTTGACGAGCCTATAAACGCTTCATTATTTATTACCTTTCGAAAGGCGGCCTCGATCACGTTCGGAAGTAGCGAGCGTCGGGTAGCCCGTTAATCGCGTCGCCAAATTTGCCTGATCACTCTCCGATTATCCCCCGCGTCTAATGAAAACTGGACCTTTTCCTCTTCATAACTCCAGTTATAGCGATTACCGTAAACCTCCGCGTGTAATACGCCAAAGAGATATCTTTGAAAAAGGTACTCGCGCGGCCGGGAGAGCTGGCACGAATGTATTACGTCGTCAATAATTCACTTTTGCAGTTTTATAGCAACCTTGAAAGCGCGGTTTTCTATACGGAGCGTTTGTATCGCGGAAATATGTACATAGTTGATGCGGATTTAATTTATTTATGGAAAGGGATGAAAAACGAATTGTTGGCCTTTAATTTCATCATTAGAGGAAGCAGCTGCTCTCGGAAGATTTAGGTCAACATTATCTCGATTGACATAGCCTTTCCCCCTGCCATGTTTCTTACGTAACGGTGTATGGCCTATAATGTTTTCCTATTGATTGATGCGCTTACAACGATCGTGCCCGTAATGGAAAAGTCGATTCCCTTTACAAAATGATACATTTCGATGGTTTACTTACCATTTCTGACATCGGTACTTTATCGTACGCTCCAAATTTACGCGATTTTAAATTTTTTGATTAATTTAATTTAGAACGTTTCGATAACTAACATCTATATTTTCTCATATTTTAATATTTTGGCGCATGTTTTTAGTTTTATACCTTTTAGAAAATATATTAAATTGCAAATTACTAATTTTGTTTCAGTGTGTATTACGCCAGGGGCAGAGTGGCCTATCTAAGATAATTTTGATTAGTTGGAAAAATAAAGATTTAGACAACTTTTTTTTTAAATGATTTGTCCACTTTTGCTACGCCTACGACCCTGGACTGCCTAGAGTGGGGTCCGGGGCGCTGTTACAACTGTAATTCCGGAGCAGAAGATACCAGAAACTTGTGAGAAGGGTTTCACGTTTGTTCTCACCGAGGGCCCCAGAATACATGGGCCCCAGACTGCATGGATCCCTTTCACGTTTGTTCTCACCGGGGGCCCCAGACTACATGGGCCCCAGACTACATGGATGATGGATCCCAGACTACATGGGCCCCAGACTACATGGGCCCCAGACTACATGGATGATGGATCCCAGACTACATGGGCCCCAGACTACATGGGCCCCAGACTACATGGGCCCCAGACTACATGGGCCCCAGACTACATGGGCCCCAGACTACATGGGTCCCAGACTACATGGGTCCCAGGCTACATGGGTCCCAGGCTACATGGGTCCCAGGCTACATGGGTCCCAGGCTACATGGGTCCCAGGCTACATGGGTCCCAGGCTACATGGGCCCCAGGCTACATCGGTCCCAGTATTTTGCCCTAGCTTCCCTCGTGGGGCCTGGCGTCACAGCTGTTTTTACTATGTAACAATTGTGAATTCGTTAATCTATTGGTCAGAGGAGTAAAATAATGCAGAGTACCCTGTGACCTTCGTTGTGCTCTTTTAACTGAATTTATTTTTAAACGTTGTCACCCACGTATTGGTTTATGTTTCAACGAGGCCCCTGGCGGTGTCTTTGCGCGAAATTCCTCCCTCCCACTTCGGTTTTTATTCCGATCTCCTTCGGAGATTTTCGAATAATTTAGAAAAGTGCTTTGTATCTAAATATAGCTGTCCAGTAAGGCATTAATATAATCATAATCAAATGACATGCAAATTTTTGTCGAATTTAAATAAAATTTCTCTTCATTGTACTACTGAAAATGCGTGTAATTTTTAAAAAGCCACTGATAAGTCTACCTTTTTGGAGGCCTAAAATGCTTCTTTGACGCTTCCACTGTAGTTATCCCGATTGTAAAGTTAAACTATTAAGATAAGTTACGCGCAATTTTTTAAAGTATTTTTAAGTGAACAACGTTTTTCATGAAAGATTTTATTATGAAGAACTATTTTTTTATTAACGAACATTTTTTTATGAAATAACATTAGGGATGCACCGATATTGGTAAAGCCGATATATCGGCTAATCGTGGCCGATAATAAAATATTATTATCATAACAGTAATGAATATGATAAAATCATTACCGGTATTAGAAAAATAGACCGATATAACGGTGCACCCATAGTTTTTTCTATTAAAGAACGTGGTTTTCTCTTAAAGAATATTGTTTATTTTATTAAAGAATATTGCTTATTTTATTAAAGAATATTGTTTATTTTATTAAAGAATAGTTTATTTTATTAAAGAATATTGTTTATTTTATTAAAGAATATTATTTATTTTATTAAGGAATATTGTTTATTTTATTAAAGAATATTGTTTATTTTATTAAAGAATATTGCTTATTTTATTAAAGAATATTGTTTATTTTATTAAAGAATAGTTTATTTTATTAAAGAATATTGTTTATTTTATTAAAGAATATTATTTATTTTATTAAGGAATATTGTTTATTTTATTAAAGAATATTGTTTATTTTATTAAAGAATATTGTTTATTTTATTAAAGAATATTGTTTATTTTATTAAAGAATATTGTTTATTTTATTACAGAATATTGTTTATTTTATAGAATAATATTATTTATTTTATTAAGGAATATTGTTTATTTTATTAAAGAATATTATTTATTTTATTAAAGAATATTATTTATTTTATTAAGGAATATTATTTATTTTATTAAAGAATATTGTTTATTTTATTAAAGAATAGTTTATTTTATTAAAGAATATTGCTTATTTTATTAAAGAATATTGTTTATTTTATTAAAGAATAGTTTATTTTATTAAAGAATATTGTTTATTTTATTAAAGAATATTATTTATTTTATTAAGGAATATTGTTTATTTTATTAAAGAATATTGTTTATTTTATTAAAGAATATTGCTTATTTTATTAAAGAATATTGTTTATTTTATTAAAGAATAGTTTATTTTATTAAAGAATATTGTTTATTTTATTAAAGAATATTATTTATTTTATTAAGGAATATTGTTTATTTTATTAAAGAATATTGTTTATTTTATTAAAGAATATTGTTTATTTTATTAAAGAATATTGTTTATTTTATTAAAGAATATTGTTTATTTTATTACAGAATATTGTTTATTTTATAGAATAATATTATTTATTTTATTAAGGAATATTGTTTATTTTATTAAAGAATATTATTTATTTTATTAAAGAATATTATTTATTTTATTAAGGAATATTGTTTATTTTATTAAAGAATATTGTTTATTTTATTAAAGAATATTGTTTATTTTATTAAAGAATATTGTTTATTTTATAGAAGAATATTGTTTATTTTATAGAAGAATATTGTTTATTTTATAGAAGAATATTGTTTATTTTATAGAAGAATATTGTTTATTTTATAGAAGAATATTGTTTATTTTATAGAAGAATATTGTTTATTTTATAGAAGAATATTGTTTATTTTATAGAAGAATATTGTGTATTTTATTAAGAAACATTTTTCTGTAGAAGAACACTCTTTTTTATTAAATAAAAAAACAAATATTTTATTACATTTTAGTTTATTGTGAATCTCTCCCCTCGAACCAAAAATCGAACTACGCCACTGAACTAAACCGTAGGTTAATCAAACCATAATTTCAAAGAATTGGTCGCGTTTGACTCGACGAAAAATATGACGAAATTGCAACGCTATTTTCTTAATGACGAATTAAACGTGTCTATTGGTTTCCCTAGCGTTAGCAAAGTAGAAGGAATCTCGTGAAAAACAACCTTAACGTTAAGTAACCGGGTTCAAGAATGTCTAGGGGTATGATATAGGTAAATATACAACGAGAGTATGGGTGTCCAAACGGTTTTATATATTATAAACCAAAATAATAATAACAATACAAATAACAATAAAATACTTAAACACTTAATAATAATAACAATAAGCATGCAAAAACACGAAATACGCGGGGGGGGGATACGCAGGCTCTCTCTCTTTATAACAATAGTTTGAAGCCTGTGGCTTTCGCTCACCGATTGATGAAACGGTCTGGTGCCGTTCAACGTCGCTCGTTTGGGTCTCCCTAACCCTTTGGCTCTGTCCGCTCTTTAACTCGGCCCACTCTCTGGCTCGATCCGAACTCTGGCTCGATCCGACCTCTGGCTCTGTCCGATCTCTGGCTCTGTCCGATCTCTGGCTCTGTCCGGTCTCTGGCTCTGTCCGGTCTCTGGCTCTGTCCGGTCTCTGGCTCGTCTGTCACTCAGGGCGCTGAGGACTGTCTCTAAATCTCTCCAACTCCCTGGTTTTGTTCATCCCCATTTCAGTAGGCGTGGTTTAATTACGGAAACGGACATTTGGTGGATTCTTATTGGAGAGGTTAAAAGGTTAAGGGTAGCTTGGAGTAGGTGGCTTGGCTTAAAGATTATTGGCTGTAGAAGGTTTGCGTATAACAGTAGAAAGATGAAATCATCTGGTGTCTTTCCCAGGAAGAAGGTCGCACGACGGTACCACATGTCGCCACGTGTCTTTCGGGAAGGGTACACGTGGTTGTAGTTTTTATTTTTAAAGGTGGCCGTTTGAAGTAACACTTCTTTCAATAGTTTACTATAGATGCCCGACAATAGAGAGCGCGCATCTCTAAGTCATTTACGATACGACGCCGAGTATTTAACAATAGAGAGAGAGAGAGAGAGAGAGAGAGAGAGAGGGGTTATAGCGCACAATGGATGAGTCAAGATGTGCGCGCTTTCCCAGCACCGAACGCTGGTTAGGGGAGAGCCACATGTAGAGGGGAGACGATGCAATACACGGACAACAATAATACATTTTACGAGAAAATACTAATGATACCTTTTTACGACTTGGACACCCGTAAGAAATTGAAAAATATAAAAGGGACTTAAAAACTAAAAGGCTCGGGGAAAACATGATTTCCTCCTACATATGGGAACGCATATGGTAGGACTTAATTAAGGAAGTGAATGTGAGAAAAGGTAAAATCTAAATAGGAAATATTTTAAATGCAATAATTTTTAAATAACACTAATCTTCAAATAACACCATTAAAAATGAGCGTTACAAAATAACGGCGGTAAATGTTTTCCACTAAATTTCCCGTTGACGGAATTTTTCCGTCAGGTGTGAATCTAACTTCTAATCTCGCGATTTCTCTGCTATTTTATACGTTAATAATAATTGCGACAAATCAATAAGCCCTTGATATAGCTATTGATACAAAGCGATTTTTTTTATTTCGAACTATCGCAAATTTGTATTACGACCACCCAAGACATGCCGATTTGGGTACATTTGTTCGAATTTCATTCGTCCGAACGGTGGTACAAATGTCCGCATGATCATTTGTCCTAATGCCGGAAAACAGGATCGTATGTCCGAAAACGTATTTCATTTGCCCGAAATATTTATCACAACTTTTGTTGGTGATTTAGTCGTTCAATTTATGTTAACTTAACTGGCGAATTTCATTTGTTCGAATAATCGTTTGTCCGTTTTTTCGAACATTAAGAATTGGTTGTTTTTTTTTTAAATATTGTTAATATAAGAAAATAGTAACATTAATGTGAACCTAACCTAACCTAACCTAAGCTAAAATATCCACAACATTCAACACAATTCCCACTTACTATAATGGACGTAATAGGATAAAATGATTAGACATTATAATGCTTATATCCGTTTATTATTGATATATTTTACATTTCATTTTATTTTGAATTTAACAAAAAAAACATAATAAGAAATACTAATTCGGACAAGTGATGCTACCGATTCGGACGAATGAAAGAAACAAGTTGTCCAATTCGAACAAAAGAAACATTTGTTATTTCGGGGGTTCGGACGAATGAAATTCGAACATTTGTTCCACCGTTCGGACGATTGAAATTCGAACAAATGTACCTACCCCGACATGCCACTATAATATACTTATTCAAAAACTAACTCGTACCCCTGGCCAATTAAGATAAAATAATCCTCCCTTCATATTTTCTGGAAGGAAAAAATGCCTCTTTGTACCTTTGTACGACTACGAATCTTGTAAAAGTAGTGTAGAAAAAATGACACAAAATAAACAGGAGAAAAGGGCATTAAAATACAAACCGTGTATGTATAGAAATAAAAAAGCTCATTTCTGCGGGAGCGACGATTAACGTTGCTAGCCGGAACATTTCCCCTTTCAAGTCCCGCGCCAACATCTAGCTATATAGCATTAAGAAAAGTTAGACCGCTTTGGTTCCGCCAGAGCACAATCGGGGGAACATCTTCAGCCCAAATAAAACCGTTCTATTACGGACGGGAGTAAAGAGTACCCTTTTTTTTCTTATTCGTAGGTTCGTCGAGGGATGCTATAGCGCGGGGGGGGGGGGTAAGAACAGAGGGGGGGATGGTGAATCGCACGCGTGACTATTATGATTAGATGTAAAGGGGGGTGGGCATTCTCCCCTCCGGTCCGAGCTTTCCGCTCTTATCAATCCGTCACTGCGCGGGTAATGACATGAGAGGCGACATTTTCTCTTCACCTTTTTTTCTTCCAATTTCTTCTCTTTTCTCGCCTAAGCGCGAGAAACGGCGAGATTTAGCCCCCCCCCCCGCCCCCACCCTTTCAGCGAGAAGAGAGAGAATGAGCACAATGGGATTTGCCGCCAAAATGCGTCAAACAACAACAGCCTAAAAAAACCGGGAATATCTTCCCAATAAATATTGTGACGAGGCGTGGATAAGGTCGGCCCGACGCGAGAAGACGGCCAAAAATAACAGCGTGGGGAAACGAAGAGGGGGACGGAGTGTTTTCTCCATTGATAGTTTCGTCGTTATCTTCTAACTGCTTGGCTTTCTAACGGGACGACCACCTATCTTAATGGATAAATTGCCTAAACGCCCACGCTGTCGGCCCGATCGTATTGATACCTCGGCGTTCCGGATATGTACCGTTATTTAACCGACCGTGTATGGCCGACCCGTTTATTTTTTTTTGGTGCCGAATTAATTTTATTCCTTACAATGGTTGTGTTTCGACGATTGATGACTTGATCTAATTGACCTAACACGAGAAATACAAAAAGATATACGCCCTTGTCAACTATTGTTTTCAAGTTTGGAAAACTTTTAAATGAAATAGAGTTGTTCACCTATTGACTTTTAGTTCACTATGTTAAATTTCAGTGGGGTGGAAATTTAGTATAGTCAAAACTACGCCCAAGGGAGGGCTAACACGGATCCTGCTTAGGATACAAGTTGGATGGCCAGCTAGGAGCAACAAACTCAAGGAGAACGCGGCTAGCCTTTAAACACGCTAACGCGGTGTTGTGTACAAATTTCATTGGACGAACCTTTACCCTGCACGTTTTACGAATTTTCCCCTTCCGATGGCAGCAGGCAGTAAAGCGTCTAACCAATTAAAACTGTACACCAGAAAATGCGTTCTCCTTGTGTAGGGTGCTGTGTTTGTTGCTCCTAGCTGGCCACGAAGGATTCTGCTTAGCAGAGGCGTAGGAACCAGGGGGGGGGGGGGAAGGGGGGCAATGCCCCTCCCTAGAATTTTACTGGGAGGGGCAACTAATGTTATTGCCCCCTCCAACTTTTTGGTCAGTTGAATTCTTCGCAAGGCTCAAATTATCATTTAAAAGCATATTAAGCTTATAGAACCTCAACTGTGTTTAAATTTCAGTCTTTTCCCGCCAATGTATATAGTAGAAAAATGTACAAATGCATTCGGAGAAGCTACACTCCATTAAAAATTCAAAACCAGTCTCCAGACCCTTTTGGTTTCACTTTGCCCCCTCCAACTTCTAGAACGTTCCTACGCCCCTGCTGCTTAGGATAAAAGTTGGAGAAAGTTTGTGATGGATAAAAAATGGCGTAAAATGTTAGTGTGCTTAACAATTTTCCAGAATATTTGGATTCAAGTAACCAAATGTGTACGTAATATATTTTGAAATTAGTGTTAAGATAGTGCTAAGATAAATTTAAATATAGAAAACATAGAGTCAACCTTCAAACTTTATTTGGAATTTATTCAATGGGCAACCGTTTTGCCATGGCAACGAAAAATGTTTTTGACAGCAAACAATTTAAATTGAAAATAACATGGGATTCTGACCGATTCCTAGGCCCCCCTGTGAAAAATTTTAACAAATTTCAAAATTTCGAAAATGCCAAAAATAGAAAAAATAGATAAAAATTGACAAAAAAGAACATCAAAACTGATCAACTTTTGATCAATTTGAGGTCAAAATCCCATGTTATTTTCAATGGGAAAATTTAATATTTTGTGTTGTCAAAAACATTTTCGTTGCCATGGCAAAACGGTTGCCCATTGAATAAATTCCCTTTAGGATTTTTCATGATACATGAAGGTCTACCAATCCCCGAGTTTGGACAAAATCGGTGGGTTACACTTTGGGATGTCTCCTTGTTATTCGTTTAAAAATAAGAATAGAAATTCCTTTAGTAAGCTAAACCCTGGTAGCTGGCTTCTCCTTGAACACCCGTATGGAACCCTTCTACAGGCATACCGTCAGGGTAACATAAGAGTACCAATAAAGCATATTGATATTAGGCAATCTTCGTTCCTAAAGATAGCTTTTTTTGAAGAGTTTAAATACAATTTGTTGGAATATTATTTTATAGATATATTAGCTATTTCGGTGACATTTGACCCATTTAGTCAGACTGCGAAATATTTTTATACTATGGTCATAAAAAGTGGTCTAAAGAAAGGGAATGACCATTTGCTATTTCCTCCCAGCGGTATGGACGTGGACGCTGTCCGGCCCCATTGTTATCCTCCAAATCGCGTCTAAAACATCTTAATAGCTTACGCGCCGCTCTCTCTCTCTCTCTCCGTCGTCCGCGGTCGCTAAATCGGGTCCTTTGAGTCGTTGTCATGGCGACGGGATAATACGCGATGAAGAAAAATGGCGGGAATTTCCAATGCCTCTCTCGCGCGGTCTCTTTTCTAAACAAAAACACAGTGGGGGGGGGGGGGGGGCAGACAGATCGGCTAGATGACGCCTTTATAGTACTACCGTCAGACGATAGATGGCAGTCTGAAGGGGACGTAGGGTGAAAACATTAAAGTTTCTTCTTACACGGGGATCAGGATTGAATGTCGGTGGACATTTTTGTTGGCCATCACCGATGCTTGAGCGATCAATGTCCGAACAGAAACGTCCGGGCACATCTCCCGTAGAACAATTCACTTTGACATTCGATATTAAAGTCTTTTTTTTTTGCTTTTTCGGCCATTTTTAAAAGCGTTTTCTGATGTGGACAGACTCGCGAAGCAATGACTGCCTGAGATTGTAAAAAATAAAGGCTTTATATATTTTATACTGGAAGCGAAGTGGTCGTTTTCTCGCCTTCGCGAACCCAATTGGAAATTACTTTCTTCCACGTCGAAGCGCGTTTCTAAGTCTTCTCGCTTGACCACCCTAGACTGACCGGAGTTCGCGCGTTCGCGGCCTTGACCATTAAATATTGCCGTTCTAAGCGCTATTAACTTAACTCAAAATATTTTATTGGCCGTTGAGTTTCTTATACAGGGTGTACGAATTGTTTCGACGAAAACTACGAATTTCTAAAACGTTACAATTTAAGCCTGAAGTGAGACTTCATTTTCGGATAGTTTAAAAAGTAAAAGTTACTCGAAAAAAGGGCTTTTGTTTAATGAGCGGTCGATTTTTTCACTCTATGAAAATATACATACATTAATCTTTAATATATTTTTCTTCCTTTATTGCGCAAACAAAAGAGGGCTATAAGTCGCACGATGACTTGGTCCTCAAACCCCAATGTATTGTCATGAAACAGTAAATTAATAATTAATAAAGAATTGAATTGAATTGATAAAAAAATATATATTTTCACTAAACACAGGAAAAATTGTAACAAGTGGCTAAATCTTCTATTTTATTTCATTCAAAATAGTTTATGTAAAATTTCAATTTTGCAAAATTCTGCTGTTTAAACACGTTTGTGCACCTTTTAACCTAGGAGGATGGAAATACTGGAGGGGAAATATGGGATTCATAGGCCTGGCAATGTGGGGAATTCGGACATAAGATACTAGAGACACCTAGCGGACACCGTAGTCAAAATTTCGTCCGCGTGTTCGTTGGGACTTGGTTAGAAATACGTGCCGGTTTTAAAATCATGTTAAAGATTTATTTATTTTGTCTTCAAATTAAATAAACATCTCCGAAATAAGTTTCGTAGAATCCAGGTATAATATTCGTGTTTCAACTTGTACAAAAAATCCTTGTGAATAGAATGAAAAGTAGGCAAAATTTATAGAGACAAAAAATTCCGCCTATTTTTACGATGGCGCTAGGCTCGTATGTCCAAAATTGTATAGCTCTCGCGTTACGGAAGCTAAAACAGTGAGTCCGTGATGGGGGAATACAAATTTATGTTCCAGGTACGCAGTATTATATTCCTAGTTTTAACTAGTTCAAACGTATTATTTTTAAATCGAGATTTTATCTTTCTCAAACCTTCTCAAATTGCCCCTTCCTCTCATTTTAATATAATTTTTTTTCCCCAAAGAGAAAATTATTTTCCGTAGACCAATTGGAAATACCAATAGCGTGTAAAATTCTTCGAAGGCGGTTGCCGAATTTGAGAAGGTGTACCGCCAATTTCGCACCTATTTGAGTATTTGCGTGTTCGGAACGGGTTTATTTACTATTTAATTTTGACGAAAATTATCGTATTTTATACGAAGAGTTGTTTGTAAGAAAGAGTGAAATTAGGCGTCGAGAGAATGACTATAGGCGGCAGTCTGTTGTTCCGCCCGAGATTAAAATTCGGCGGAGCGTGTCGTAACGCGCTCTTCCAGATAGAGTTCGGAGAGGCGTCTCGCTATACTGGCCTCTCTATTAATAGGTCGCGTACGGGAGGGGGCTCTCAATCAATTTGGCAACTTCGGAATAGCCCGATGTATTTGAGGAGGTCTTTACCGCACGATCGGTCGCGGATACAACAACACGATATATTTTCTCTTTCTTCGGCCACTCTGCCACTACGCGTAGCGTAATGAGCGAATACGCCGGAGTGGGCAGAGGCGTACTTATGCATATGAGAAGCTTCGGCACGCGAAGACGTTGTTTAGATCCCATTCATTGCTCCCTCTCTCTCTCTGTCAGCCCCCTCCCCGAGGTTGCGGTAGGCCTAGTATTAAAACGATATTCTCGAGTTTACTTCCCCAAAAATGCCTTTATTTATATTGGACTCCACACCGCGTCCGCTGCCTGTACCGCTCGCTGTTTCGCCTTGGTCGCTCTTCGCACGCGAATTGACGTGCTCACGCGCGACCCGTTCCCTAAAAACAAGCGGGGCAACATCAAAACGCCCTGTTACACTTTGCCCTTATTTAAGACCCTATCAAATTCGTTGACACCTCAAAAAAATTATCGACTTTATTAGAAAGTTCACACACACGTCGCGTGTGTAACTTTCAGGTAATTTTTCATTGGGACCAAGGTCTATTGATATTTAAAACGCTTTTATTATGAAATCTGACTTTTATTTCGGCGAAGGAAAGACTAATTATTAGATAGGAACGTAAAATTAACTTTTTTAAACGGTTTTTTTCTGGTATTTAGCGCCAGCAACGTTACCTGGTTGTCAACCATTCTACCAACCCAAAGAGATTGTTGTCAGTAGCTAAAGTATAGTGTTTCGTCTATGATTAAAATGATTACGTAGATAATCTTGGAAAATATTCGTTATTTAATATCATAAATTAATGAGTTAATTTTAAAAATTAATAGTTTTTCGCGGTTTAAATCGATATTGGTTCATTTTTAAATCGCGTATTCTGTAAAAGCGTTATATTCTTTTCAGACGAGGCAAAACCAACGATTATTCTTCGTACATATTTAAATAATAAAGTTAACTGAACGAAGTTTAAAACTTGGTTTTAAAAAGCACTTTGTACATTTTCTATTACTACTTATTTGAATTTTATTTACAACTAATATTTTACTCAAAACCAAATTTGAAATGAGGAATTAACCATCTTAAAAGGAGTAGTGTAGCTTCATTGCAAATATTATACTACATTTAAAATGTTTTAAGTTGTTCAATTCCTAGAATTGAAGCTCATATAATAATAATCAGCTAGGCACTATCTTAGGCCCAAGTCATCTAGCGACTTATAATGCCTTTAAACAGGTGGCCGGGTTACAATGCGTAGGAGGGTGGTGCAGTGGTGTAGCTAGGGGTCACATGCCCCCCCGAAACGTATGGTCGTACGTACAAATAGTTTTATTTTTTTACTTTTTTTCAATGGCATGCCCCCCGAAACAAAATCATGGCTACGCCACTGGGGTGGTGGCAAGCCCTTCATGCCACGCGAGCCAACAGCTCCCTAGCTATTACCGTTAACCTCTACAAGTTTTTATGGAAAGGGGAAACCGAAGGACCCGAGGGAAGCCCCTTTATCAAGTGGGGAAAGAACATGCAAACTCTACGCATTAATAGTTCCGAGTTTTGCACCCAATGCCACAAGCTGGGATAGAACCCGGCTCCTCTTGCTGCGAGGTGAAAGCGCTTACCACTCCGCCACCCCTCCTTATCCGTAGCTTTATCTATAAATTGCAAAAAAAAATTTAATACATTTTAAGCCGAACTTTTTCTAAGTCCTTAAAATGATCTTAGAAATTATTTTTATAATAAATCGGTCACATGCCGCTAAAAATTTCAAATTGGCGCCATCTAGTATAAAGAAAAGCATTAAAATCAAACCTCTAATGGCTTCGCTCTAAACGTTTGTTTCCCTGTAAGCATTTTCAGAATCGATCTACTTTAAAAATAACGAAATAAAATAAAAATAAAATGTTAGATTTGATATTACCATATTTGGTCCGGATAGAACGGACTTAACAGACACACGGGCGTCGAAAGGTGGTTGATTTCAATAAGTACGCCCTCTAAGATAAAAGCAAATAAAAATATTATGGATATTCTTTTGGCAAACAAGGCGAGTTTTTTTCTCCTTCTCCCGTTCCGACGCGCGTGTTTCTAAACAAGGGGACCCACGTAGCCTCTTATTACAGAAAAAAAATAAGTATTTTTTTCTCTACCATTTTTTTTGTTTCGTCGTAGGGCTGGCACGCTATACGCTCTTAATGCGGGAGCGGAGACCTGGAGCGCGCGCTAAAACAACAGGTGAACATGCTTTCATGCTTTATTAATTGACCCAACGCGGCTCGACCAAACCTCCTTTTTCGAATCCTAATGTTAACAGCCTGATACGTGCCTCCCTTGCCAAAGTTACGCAGTCCGCCTCCCACGAAAAAGGTGGAAGGCAAAAATGGCTGCCCTTCTAGCAGGATATGTCGGCGAGGGAAACGTTGTACCGAATTTAGTAAATGAAGACCTTTCCAGTAATGATTAGAAGTCTCGGTAACACCCTCGCTGCTAATGGAGAAGCTCGTTCATTTATGGACGACGGATAAAATCGGCTGAATTATTAAAATTAATATCTTTGCTAATGAACCGAAAGCGACGCTATCATATCTCCAAGTTTAAACATGCCGAATCGAATTTCGCAATATTGGAATGTTTCGTGAAAGGATATGACTGATTTATTCATTCATATTCCGACATACCGACGTCGTCTCCAAATTCCTACACGCAGTAGATTTCGTAGTTTAATTTAATTAATTAATTCCGAAATTGTCTTCCCCTTGCCTGTAAAACGTTCAGCGTAAAGGCTCGTCCAATGAAATTTGTACACAACACTATGTTAGCGTGTTCAAAGGCTAGCTGCGTTCTCCTTGTGTTTGTTGCTCCTAGTTAGAAATGTTCTTCGGCAATCCTGTAAAATCTTACCGCCCTCTTATATAATCCTACCACGATCCTTCATTCGGTTGGAACAATTAGGTTTATTTCTAGTATAAATATAAGGAAACCCAAGTATCTGTCGCTCAGATTTCAATGTTTAGATATTTAATCATGATACTTTATTTTTTGAGTGCCAAATTAAAAATTACAGTTTATTATGATTATCGAAATGATGTGATATAGTAATAATTGATAAAAATGACAACGTTTAAAAGTACGCGGTAGTAACTTTAATTAAACGCAAAAGAATATTAAAAATTAAGGAATTCCAAAATTTAATTATTTCTTGACTAAGATCAAAATTTCTGTTTAAAATGGTTTTCCTATGTTTTTTAATGTTAAATGACTTCGTAATATCCAGATATATTAATTTTAAATTTAAATATTAATGGAATTTCTTGCTTCGCAATATTGTGTGTTGGGTTTTATTTTAAATGTAACGTTTAAAATACAGCCCAATACGCAATATGGTAACAAGGAGCGAATTAAATATATTTCCTACGAAAACCACGATACAATGTTTCCCGTCGAATTTGTTTAAAATATCATCCTTTGAATGATATAGATGGTTCCTTAATTTCGTAAGCTAAATTATACGAGAATCTTTTGTAATTTGTTCCAGCGTAGACTACGTGAAATCTATCGAACGAGGTTACGTCAATTGCCAAATAGTTTACTCTCTAGAGTGGATATATTTTTGCACACCTGACAGGCTAAGACGAAGGGATTACGGGACTTAATCCACTATCGTCTATCGGAATTTCAGTTCGGCGGCCGTTCTGTTTATCCCAATTCTCCCACCCGTATCTCGGGCCAATGCTTGTTTAACCATCTCTCATCCTGTTAAACCATCTTCTAACTGATGGTTCCGAGACTGCCGCGATATCTAATTTAAATTTGGGAAGAGATTCGTGGCTCCATATTAGACCTATTCGTATATATTTCTCTCCTAGTGCCGCGAATTATACGCAGATTGTCTCGTATATTGAGCCACATATCAGACTGCCTGCCCGTTTTGTTTCGCTCAAGAATAAATATATCCAATATAAAAAACGTATTAAGTTAACACTTAAATACGACTATAAATTCCACTTACAGCTAATTTACTTACTAGACTTAAAAATGTGGGTTTAAATTTAACTTAAAGCTGATTTAGGTAGCGGACTTATTTACTTTAATCGAAATTCATAAGCTTTTAATAAATATACTTTTGGTAAAACTATTTTCACCATAAAATCGTTTCAAATTCAATGTAGTTAAAATATTAAATCTAATCACCTAATACGGGTGACCAGACATCCAATTTTTGCTAAGATTTTCCGTTAATTTCACATTTTCCCTGTTTTTTTTTTCAAAAATATATATAAATAAATAAATACATTATTGTTTATATAAAATTAAATTTCATAAAATCTTCGTCATATTTTCCAAATATTTCAAATAAAATCTTACTATATTTATATAACCTGAATATTTCTATATTTCTGATCCCAAACATGAGAATATACAAGGATATATTTGTCTAATAACTGGTTTTATTATACGCGTTTATGATGCAGGAAATTCGGTAGTTGTTTAACTGACGGTGTGCAGTCTGCGTATAATACCATTTGGCTGTCCGAACTTATGAAAAGCCCGTCGAATTAGGCACCGGGAGCCCAATGTGACGTGGTCACGCCATTCCCCCGGGGGACTAATTATGTTTTATTACGCCTGTTGAACATGCAACTTCATACCTGTACCCTCCGCCTCGTTGTTTTGATACGCTGTCCCCCTCTTGACCACCCCACTACGTAACAAAATTCCAACCACGTTTTTTTGACGAACATTTTTTGCCACTCTGCGCGAGAAGTCGAAACTAATCTGACAATTTCAGCCGAGCTAGGCAAAGGTTAAAATGCTCCCTTTCCTACGCTATTGAATGAACTGTTAGGTAACGGTCTCGTTAAATGCGAGTCCTCCAAACGCGTGTGGTATAATATAACCCAATGAAGGGTGCCTATCAAATTACACCCGATAATTAATATTTAAATAACCTTCGCCACTAATACGAATTTATCATTTCCTTTTCTCGTTTAATTAGCTTTAAGAAATTTTCGCTAAGGTTCAATATGGGATAAATAAATTATTAGGCACGAATAAAGATCTTTTAGAGCATCGCCGCTTTTAAGGACCTAGGAGCAACAAACACTGCACCCCGTCAAAAGTCGTGCATTTTCTTGTGTACATTTTTCATTGGCTAAATGCTTTAGCGCCTGCTGCCGCTGGAAGGGGAAAATGCGGAAATTGTCTCCCCCCCCCCTCCCGTAAAACGTTCAGCGTAAAGGCTCGTCCAATGAAATTTGTGCACAACACTGCATTAGCGTGTTTAAAGGCTTGCTGCGTTCTCCTTGTGTTTGTTGCTCCTAGTCAAGGACATAGTGTTCGATATTGGAAGGATTTCTACCCAACTATAATCTCTTTGGAGTGTGGTTACTTCTGGGAATGTAATTTATGCTTTTGGCAAAACTTTTCTTGAAAGTAATTTATGCTTTTGAGGAAAACATTTCTTGAAAGTAATTTATGCTTTTGAGGAAAACATTTCTTGAAAGTAATTTATGCTGTTTGCAAAACGTTTCTTGAAAGTAATTTATGCTTTTGGGGAAACGTTTCTTGAAAGTAATTTATGCTTTTGGGGAAACTTTTCTTTGAAAGTAATTTATGCTTTTTGGGAAACTTTTCTTGAAAGTAATTTATGCTTTTGGGGAAACTTTCTTGAAAGTAATTTATGCTTTTGGGAAAACGTTTCTTGAAAGTAATTGATGCTTTTTGGGAAACTTTTCTTGAAAGTAATTTATGCTTTTGGGGAAACCTTTCTTGAAAGTAATTTATGCTTTTGGGAAAACGTTTCTTGAAAGTAATTTATGCTTTTGGAAAAACGTTTCTTGAAAGTAATTTTGTAATTTCAGTAAGTTTTACAACAAATATTGTATTTTAAATTCTCATACTTCATACCAGGATTCTCTACCCACCTTTGAAACTCAACATGTAAAGGTTTTCTAATGTAACGTTTTTACGCAATTGCTATGTACTTGGGTGTAAAAATTTCACGATTCTCTCGCTAGGAGCGTTGGCGGACGGTGCAATTTAGTTCGGGTCCATTGTCTAAAGTTAAAATTTGGTTAGTTATTTTCTGAAATATGATTTTTGAAATGAAAGTATTTCAATTAAGCAACCGCCTTCCTCGCTGTATTTTCAAGTTTGATAATTTTTTTGAAATTTTAGAATTTAAAATACAATATGGAAACTTTTTAATATAAAGACGCAACAAGCGACACCCTGTACATATACCGTGTTAAAAGAAGTTTTACTCGTAAGCTAGAGTTCAAATTATCCGTTATTTACTATTTTCAAACGTATCTGATTACACAGACCCTGACCTTAAAGCGCCGCTTTTTGACGTAATTAAAAGTATCGGATTCTATGACACCTTTTTTTTTGGAAGCAGCAATGTTAAACTTGGCGTGCCGTCCAAAGGGTATTTTCGAACCTTTTTTCGCGTAAAAGGAAACCTTTAATGGCTTTAATTTTTATAACGTTCGTTTAAAACGGTTAATCTTTTTGGTCAAGCAATTAAATTTTAGAGCGAAATTTTCACCCCTCTTTTTCCCTTTGCAATTTTTTTATTATTAATAGCCGTACAGATTCGATTCCCTGTTTCGAGATAACTCGTCCTTTTTCTCGTACTGAAAACTAATAACATTTAACGACTGGACCGTCTTCCTTTTTTTCCCAAATTTTATTACTAAGAAACGAAACAGTCAGCGGTTGTGTTAAAATTTAAATCGCCTAAATAAATGGGTTAATAATATCAAAAGTATTAACTGTTTAATATATCACTTAAGAAATTAAGTATCCATCTATAGGACGGGGAAATTAACACGTCACTTTGCAGGTTCGAAGTCATCTTCAATTGACGTGAGTTTCCTGCCTAATCGAGGAATTCATTGCGTGTATTAATCCGCTGTCAAATTTAGTGAAATCTATTTATTTATAAACGAAATATTTGTCGTTGTTGTAATCGTTTTAGAAGTCACTGTAAGCAGTGACGGCGATCCTGGAAAAACAGACGAGGGCAGAGCCCCCACAGAAATTAAATCGGGGAATCAGGAAAAAATTTATAATCTCACTGCCTTTATTTGGGTCCGAATTCAGTCTTTTTACAGAAGTTATTTTGAGATCGCAGATGTGAGTACCATTAAGATGATATAACCGTAAAATTGATTTCGATAGATTCGTCCAAACAGAAAATCGACCCGCCGTGTACCTTAAATACCTTCGTAAAGTATGTGGCCAAGAAAGGCTTAATTATCTAGCCATGTACACGGATATTTTTCTAAAGATATCGACTTAACTTTTATTATCAATGTATTCATTGACGGATGAGATATAAGAAAGAACACTTTAAAAAAAATATTTAAAGTAATAATAATTTAGAGCTGTACATTTTCTTGCTTAAGTTTTAAGTATATGAATTTTTGGATAAAAAAAATAATGGCCCGTGCCCCCACAAAAATGTTTTCCGATCGCCGCCGCTGACTGTAAGACTATTATTTTTGTATAATCAGTCAGATTTTTACCGGCGGCGGTGATCTGGGGATTATCCATCGGCGATGGCAGTGCGATCGACTTGCGCCGACGTTTTTGTCGGCGAAGGCGTGGAACCATAATTTAACGGCGGCGGCAGTGGCGTGGGGCAGCGTTTATATGAATTTTCGTAGAAAGTAAACTTTATTTTATTTGCACTACCAAAGTAATAATTGAAATATGATAAAGAACTACATTTTTGTTAAAGCTGTAAAGACTAAAGAGACTGATATCAACGGAAAATCTGGTAGCCCTGTTAAACAATATTGTTAACCATCGGCGGCGGGCCGTTCATAATCGTTCGACGTAATATTTATTTACTTCTGATAATAATACAATATTATATTAATATAATACATTATTATATTAATATAATACATTATTATATTAATTTAATACAATATTATATTAATGTAATTCAATATTATATTAATATAATTCAATATTATATTAATATAATGCAATATTATATTAATATAATGCAATATTATATTAATATAATGCAATATTATATTAATATAATGCAATATATTAATATAATGCAATATATTAATATAATGCAATATATTAATATAATGCAATATTCTATTAATATATAATAATATATTCTATTAGTATATAATAATATATTATATTGGTATATAATAATATATTCTATTAGTATATAATAATATATTATATTGGTATATAATAATATATTCTATTAGTATATAATAATATATTATATTAGTATATAATAATATGTTATATTACTATGTATTATTATATTATATTAGTATGTATTAATATATTATATTAATATGTATTAATATATTCTATTAGTATGTATTAATATATTATATTAGTATGTATTAATATATTCTATTAGTCTGTATTAATAATAATAATATATAATATAATATATTTTGATAATATAAAATACTATATTTTGATAATATAAAATACTATATTTTGATAATATAAAATACTATATTTTGATAATATAAAATACTATATTTTGATAATATACAATACTATATTTTAATGATATACAATACTATATTTTGATGATATACAATACTATATTTTGATGATATACAATACTATATTTTGATGATATACAATACTATATTTTGATGATATACAGTACTATATTTTGATGATATACAATACTATATTTTGATGATATAAAATACTATATTTTGATAATATAAAATACTATATTTCGATAATATAAAATACTATATTTCGATGATATACAATATATTTCGATGATATACAATACTATATTTTCATGATATACAATACTCTATTTTGATAATATACCAAACTATATTTGGATAATATACCATACTATATTTTGATAATACACCATACTATATTCTGATAATAGATAATACTATATTTGACGTGGAACAAAAAAGCAATAATTTGATTTGTAAATTTAAACCGACCGAGTGGTAGGTATTCGAAAAATGTTATTTAATAAAAGTTTTCATCCTCGAACTGTACCGAACTAGAATTCCTGACTTTTTCATTTTATTGTTAAATTCAATCTATAAGAAATTTGGTTGCGTACGCCCGAGTGGTATTCCATCAGATTGCCGAATTCCAACGTTTGATAGATTATCAAGTTTTTTTAAGGACTTTGGAGCTTTTTTCCAAAATACTTTTATTTTGTTATTTGACTGGGCGCGATTTGGCGTTCTCCATCCCCTGCAAGTTCCGATAACATCTAAGCGTGGTTTGGTGTTATAAGCTAACCCTCGAAACTGCGTAGATACTGTAGCTGGCCCCAACGACAATGTTCTTTTTGATACGGTTCAAGTATAGTTGAAACTAGAGAATTTGCGAAAATGCTACGAAATGAACTAGATTTTCTTCACCTCTATGTTATAGCTGTCACGAGCAGACGTGCAGTGAAAATCTTCTAATTTAGTTGAAGGCAGGCGTAATTGAGAAAGTTTCCTCGATGGTACATTTGAAAAATGCGTTAACAATAATTATATCGTTAAAGTTCAAAACCACCTCGAAGTTAATTTAGATAACACGGTATGGGAGTCGATTTTTTTGGGACGAAATTGAAAGTAAAATAGTTTTTCTGTGTGAGTATACGTGTAAATTAACAAATCGAGACATTAGTGGGGGAGGGAGGTGCAAGGGAATAGATTCATTTAGGGCGAAACCACGTTAAAAAAAATAGACATGCCTAATTCATTTCCAACGCTCTCCCCCATTCAATCCCCCCCTTTACACCAACCCCCGAAATACTAATCTTCCATTGGGTTGACTCATCATAACGTTTCTTTAGGGCCAAAGTATACTAACTTCAAAATGTTTGCATTTGGAAGGTTCGGACGAAACCAAGATCTAATAAATAATTTTTCGATCTTCACCAACAGACTAATCGAGGTAGTGTTCCTATAAAGCCACCTTTTTGAAGAAAAGTCCTTTAAAATTTTAAATTTTATCAATTCAATTGACATTCAAAAAATATGCAACTATTTTCAGTTATAAAAATCTGGAATTTAATAAAAGGGTTAGAACCACCGAGAGGGCCCGGGCTCCGGTAAAATAAACGTTCCGGGCCCAAGAGAGCCGTTACTACTGTATAAACTTATCGGGATAAGTAAACCTCGTTCCAACACGGGCCCCTAGGCTGCACGGGCCCCGGTAATTTGTACCCGCTTCCCCTTCTCTTCTCGGGCCGGGCTAATAATATTTGTATTAATTTAGTTTGTCTGATATCATCTAATATTCAATATTTATCACAAGTTTCTTAAAACCTAGAGTTAGGGTATTTTTTCCCTCAGGTGGCGATAGGTGCGGGAGGGGGGGGGTGTAATAGTTTGACCGAGGAGGATACAGTTCCGTGTCTTCTAGGTTTTCCATCAAAGCATCGTCCCGACCCGAACCCGCCCTGGCCTCAGGATGTCACTAAGACACTGCCTTTGAACGCCCCCCCCTAAAAAAAATACACTGGGATGAGTACAATATTTTTTTTTTTACTTTTTTTGTTACCATTGAGTCCGCAGAGAGGGGCCTTATGGCTCTATTTTTTCTTTTCCTCGAAAAAAACTTCCTTCTAGACCCAGAACCATAAATTTCAAAGGTCAGTTAAGTGAAATTACGGTGTTCTCCAAGGTTGTAGTTTCTTTACAAAAACCGATATTTCCCTGTAGACACCCCCGAAACAAGAACTTGGAGAACGGGCACCCCACCCACTGATGATTTTATCTGTTTACACCTTATATCGTATGTTCGAACAAGATGTAGATTTTGAGACGGTATTTTAGAGGAATATTACTGTAAACATTTATTTTTTGTTCAAATATAACGTATTTCATTTAATAACTCGCAGCGAAAATCCTTATTTCCGCGTCTAGATCAAACATTCCTCTAGTGCTTAAAATAAATTCGGTGATTTTTCATTGATAACTCAAAACTCAAAACTTGGTCACAACTCGGAGATACTCCTTCCACATTGAGTTTGCAAGTTCTCTAACAAGAGAGGTTTTCCACCGAGTTCTTTGGTTTACCTTTCCATAAAACTTGTTGAGATTAAAGTGTTGGTTGCACGAAATTTTAGCTATGGCTAATTAATGATTCATTAGAAAGAGCAAACATTTTATAGCAAGTACAGAAAATGTCATCGAAATCGTTTAAGCGGTCTTTGAATTATTATAAAAAGAAGTCGAAATGGTGGAAATCGAGTTTTTCGGCGAATTTCCAGACTTCTCGGCCCCCATGACGTCAGAAAATGCGAAGCGTATCATTGGCTAATTGTCTGTAATACATTTCTTTACATCTGGGATTAAAAGCGGGTTGATTTAACACCCAGGAAAAAGTCCTACGCAGTAGTAATTGAAATAGGCATACACAAGCCTACGTAGTAGAAAAACGATATGAAACCGAAGGTTCCTTGTAAATTCTTAAAACGTCTAATCGCGCGCGCCGCGTAGCACGCGCGTAAAAAATATATTTTTATTTCGATAAAAAGCCTAATATTATGATTAAAAACCTCTGGTTTGAAAACTTCTGCAAGTAAACAGAATCCCTCCACTTCAGTTCCTTCTATTTTACTAATAAAACTACAGCTTTGATTTGCCCCAAATTGCTCGTGCTGCGGAGGAGAGAAATTTGCCGAAAATTTCAGGATTTTGTGGAGCGAAAAAGGTCAGTTTCGGACTCATCGTTAATACACTAAGGCTTGGAAATTTGTTTCGACAATGATATTTTTGGAAAGAGAACGTCCTGGGCTTCAAAACAAGCCCGCATTCATTCGTTTTTATTACTATCGATTTTTCGTGCAACCAACACTTTAACCGTAATAGTTAGTATAGGGAGCTGATTGCTGGCGGCGTATGAAGGGCTTGCCACCACCCTCTTACTCCTTGTAACCCGGCCACCTGAATTAATGGCATTAAAAGTCGCTCGATGACTATACTGGCCCTAAGGTGGTTCCTTGAGTATTAGCATAGCTGATTATTATTAAACTCAAGACAGAATCCACCTTTATGTTTTGAAGTTTGCTTTAATACGTTATCACTAATTAAATTTTAACTTATAAATAATCAAAACTACTTTAAGTACTACACGAGAGTGTACTCTCTCCGTGAAAATGAGCATTCCAAGTGTTACTTGAGCCAAAACTGTAAAGGACAATAGCTTCGGTGATCCGCCCCTTAAACAATAGACGATTTTGACAATTGTATTAAAACAATTTGCTCTTAACTCTCCGAAGTAATTTATCACGTTGAATATTTTTAAGCACGTTTTGTTCTCCGTACTTGAAATGTACGCGTCCAAATTTCGTATTGCAGCTTTTGGTGTTTTAATACTCGTATCGACGGACGAATGAAAAAGATTTTGCGGTTGGATTGATACATTTTTTTATATTAAGTCGACGATTTTTTTTCTGGATAGTATAAGTCCTTTAAAGTCCCGGCAAAATTCGACTAAGATCTTGAAAGTCATTGCCGCTCCGCGGTCTCGAATTTTATCTCGAACGAAAGATGAATCTGCCGATAGGAGGGACGCTATATCTTAACCGTACGTAGGCGGATTTTCATTCCCTTATTTATAAAATCTTCTCTTGGCGCTCTTTGAAAATAGCGCTGTACTTTGAGATCGGATCAAAAGAGAGACATCATCGCCTTCCAGACACTCTTCGTGCTTTTTCGTCTACAACTGTTTCCGTCGTTATACAGGTCAAAACATTTTTCTTATAGATACCACTGTAGTGCGGCGTTTGGATGTGGCCTTTTATAACGCTAAGAAATAGGATTTCGGCCTTGGTTAAAGCTACGAAATAGGATTCCGGCCTCGGTTAAAGCTACGAAATATAATTCTGGCCTTTTATAATGCCAAGAAATAGTATTTTGCCTTTTATAACGCCAAGAAATAGTATTTTCCCTTTTATAACGCTAAGAAATAGGATGTAGCCTTTTATAACGCTAAGAAATAGGATGTGGCCTTTTATAACGCTAAGAAATAGGATGTGGCCTTTTATAACGCTAAGAAATAGGATGTGGCCTTTTATAACGCTAAGAAATAGGATGTGACCTTTTATAATGCTAAGAAATAGGATGTGGCTTTTATAACGCTAAGAAATAGGATGTGGCTTTTATAACGCTAAGAAATAGGATGCGGTCTTTTATAACGCTAAGAAATAGGATGTGGCCTTTTATAACGATAAGAAATAGGATGTGGCCTTTTATAACGCCAAGAAATAGGATGTGGCCTTGTTTAACGCAAAAAAATTGGATTCCGGCCCTTCGATCCCTCACGCATACGTGATTTTTACAAAAACTAGTAAAATATCGATTACTCAATACGCCGAACGAATACGTCGAATTTTGAAATGTAAATTTCGAAGTAATTTTTGTGCATTTTCTGTGCTTTTGTTTTTTTTGTAAGCTGTTTTGCGTTAACTTCCGTTTCCATTTGTGATGCATCATTGATATTTTCTTTGTATCGCTATGAGTTAAATAAAGAGTTATCATATATAAAAAAATAACGCTTAGAAATTGGATTTAGGCGTTGTTTAAAGCTACGTAATTGGATTTGGCCTTGTTTAACGCTAAAAAATAGGATTTCGGCCTTGGTTAAAGCTACGAAATAGGATTCCGGCCTCGGTTAAAGCTACGAAATATAATTCTGGCCTTTTATAATGCCAAGAAATAGTATTTTGCCTTGTTTAACGCTATTAAATAGGATTCCGGCCCTTTATAACGCTAAGAAATTGGATTCTGGCCTTGTTCAAAGCTACGAAATAGGATTTGGCCTTGTTTAACGCAAAAAAATAGGATTCTGGCCTTGGATAAAGTTAATAATTAGGATTAAAAAGCTAGAGCAAAAACACGAGAACCACCAATGGCTTAGAGAGTTAGGAGTAAAAACGCAAACAAGTAAAGAGACCAAGAAGTGGGGGAGAAAACTAAGCTTTAGGATTCCGGCCTTGGTTAAAGCTACGAAATAATATCTGGCCTTGTTTAACACTAACAAATAGGAATCCTGCCTTCAATATCTCTACTAAATAGGATTCCGGCATTGGTTAACACTAAGAAACTAACCAAATTCGAGCGATGAGATCTCGAGCAGATGTCCAAATGAAGCGATCCTGAAATCTACAGTGGTTGAGATTAGGCTATAAACTATCCGGAAATGAGAGCATTTGAGACTGGCCAACTCGAGCGATTTCGAAATGGATAATATATTGGTTGGGTCTAACAATAAGTTTGGTAAGAAAAATACAATTCGTACAGTACGTGGTAAAAAGTGTCCGACCCGGGGCGGTCCCAAGCCGTTGTCTCTAACGGATTCTCTAACAGCTCATTCCTTCCTGGTGCCAAGAGGGGTACTCGCGAATTCCAACACCCGAGGGGAGGAGGGGTGCTAAAAGTCGTGGTTTTTAAAAAGATTTTTCAGCAAGAGAGAGACAACTTTATAAATGGTTTTCTTCTCATCCTCCGAGAAATGGCGCACGGGGACGTCTTCCCCGCAGTGTCTGTCTCCCTTGTTCTACGCGAGGACTCGATCGCTGGCGTCTCTCGAGTAGAACGATGACCGGAGAGCTCGCTCCAGAACGAACGAGAGCGGATTTCACCCGTCTCCTTGACTTTTGACTCTTCCGGCTGATCGGAGTAATAGTTAGCTCGGGGAGATTGGTTGAGAGGAAAGAGATTGATGAATAGTTTCCTACGAGAGCGACACTGACGCCGGGATATGAAGAGACGTTTCTCGTTAATGGATAGGCTTTAACCTTTTCATCTTTACAGAATGTGGAACGTTACTCCTACCGTCGCTCGACCTTACAGATAAATTAGGCGATCTTTCAATTTGAATGCTTTTCTTCCTCTCGTTTAAAACAAAACGTCTCTAGCTTTTAGTAACTATGGGGACCGCTATTGAAGAAGGAGAAGTTGGCCTTTTTGAATAGCTGATTATGGTCCGAAACTCTACGAATATTAATCACGTTTTCTGCCACCAGATGGGGTTAAGTACTCGTACTGTATTGTATACATATCTCGGCCGCCAAATATTCAAATTAAAAAAATGATAGTTTTTACGTGTTTAGAAGTGTACTACCTAACTGTATTAAATAATTTAAAATATTATTTATTGGTCCCTATAAATATTGAGGACGATGGCTAAAATATGACTTTAATCATCTATTTTAAATAATTAAGGGTCTAAATAATTGGAAATGTGCTCTCAACAGATTTTAAGTCATTACGTATTTAACCAAATAAATCCACCCTCGTCAGTTTGCTATACTCATAAAATATTTATAGACAAATTGTTAAAAAATTATTAAAACAAGAAAGTTATCCAAAATTTGCTCTGAGCAAATTCCAGAATACATATCATAGTTTTATTCCGCCACTAAAGAACTAATCCGTCACTAAAGAACTATTCTATCCGATAAGGAACTATTCTATCCGATAAGGAACTATTCTATCCGATAAGGAACTATTCTATCCGATAAGGAACTATTCTATCCGATAAGGAACTATTCTATCCGATAAGGAACTATTCTATCCGATAAGGAACTATTCTATCCGTTAAGGAACTATTCTATCCGATAAAGAATTATTCTATCCGATAAAGAATTATTCTATCCGATAAAGAATTATTCTATCCGATAAAGAATTATTCTATCCGATAAAGAATTATTCTATCCGATAAAGAATTATTCTATCCGATAAGGAACTATTCTATCCGATAAGGAACTATTCTATCCGATAAGGAACTATTCTATCCGATAAGGAACTATTCTATCCGATAAGGAACAATTCTATCCGATAAGGAACTATTCTATCCGATAAGGAACTATTCTATCCGATAAGGAACTATTCTATCCGATAAGGAACTATTCTATCCGATAAGGAACTATTCTATCCGATAAGGAACTATTCTATCCGATAAGGAACTATTCTATCCGATAAGGAACTATTCTATCCGATAAGGAACTATTCTATCCGATAAGGAACTATTCTATCCGATAAGGAACTATTCTATCCGATAAGGAATTATTCTATCCGATAAGGAACTATTCTATCCGAAAAAGAACTATTCTATCCGATAAAGAACTATTCTATCCGATAAAGAACTATTCTATCCGATAAAGAACTATTCTATCCGATAAAGAACTATTCTATCCGATAAAGAACTATTCTATCCGATAAAGAACTATTCTATCCGATAAAGAATTATTCTATCCGATAAAGAACTATTCTATCCGATAAGGAACTATTCTATCCGATAAGGAACTATTCTATCCGATAAGGAACTATTCTATCCGATAAGGAACTATTCTATCCGATAAGGAACTATTCTATCCGATAAGGAACTATTCTATCCGATAAGGAACTATTCTATCCGATAAGGAACTATTCTATCCGATAAGGAACTATTCTATCCGATAAGGAACTATTCTATCCGATAAGGAATTATTCTATCCGATAAGGAACTATTCTATCCGAAAAAGAACTATTCTATCCGATAAAGAACTATTCTATCCGATAAAGAACTATTCTATCCGATAAAGAACTATTCTATCCGATAAAGAACTATTCTATCCGATAAAGAACTATTCTATCCGATAAAGAACTATTCTATCCGATAAAGAACTATTCTATCCGATAAAGAACTATTCTATCCGATAAAGAATTATTCTATCCGATAAAGAACTATTCTATCCGATAAGGAACTATTCTATCCGATAAGGAACTATTCTATCCGATAAGGAACTATTCTATCCGATAAGGAACTATTCTATCCGATAAGGAACTATTCTATCCGATAAGGAACTATTCTATCCGATAAGAAACTATTCTATCCGTTATGGAACTATTCTATCCGTTAAGGAACTATTCTGTCCGTTAAGGAACTATTCTGTCCGTTAAGGAACTATTCTGTCCGTTAAGGAACTATTCTGTCCGTTAAGGAACTATTCTATCCGTTAAGGAACTATTCTATCCGTTAAGGAACTATTCTATCCGTTAAGGAACTATTCTATCCGTTAAGGAACTATTCTATCCGATAAAGAATTATTCTATCCGATAAAGAATTATTCTATCCGATAAAGAATCATTCTATCCGATAAAGAATCATTCTATCCGATAAAGAATCATTCTATCCGATAAAGAATTATTCTATCCGATAAAGAATTATTCTATCCGATAAAGAATTATTCTATCCGATAAAGAATTATTCTATCCGATAAAGAATTATTCTATCCGATAAAGAATTATTCTATCCGATAAAGAATTATTCTATCCGATAAAGAACTATTCTATCCGATAAAGAATTATTCTATCCGATAAAGAACTATTCTATCCGATAAAGAACTATTCTATCCGATAAGGAACTATTCTATCCGTTATGGAACTATTCTATCCGTTATGGAACTATTCTGTCCGTTAAGGAACTATTCTGTCCGTTAAGGAACTATTCTGTCCGTTAAGGAACTATTCTGTCCGTTAAGGAACTATTCTGTCCGTTAAGGAACTATTCTATCCGTTAAGGAACTATTCTATCCGTTAAGGAACTATTCTATCCGATAAAGAATTATTCTATCCGATAAAGAATTATTCTATCCGATAAAGAATTATTCTATCCGATAAAGAATCATTCTATCCGATAAAGAATTATTCAATCCAATAAAGAATTATTCTATCCAATAAAGAATTATTCTATCCAATAAAGAAAACCGATCCTAAAATGGCATTAATCGTCACATTAAATAATGATGTCTGGACTATTTGCCCTTATTATGAAGTAGCTTTCGTCGAGTAGTGTTGTTTAGAAAGATACATTGTGTTACCGTCGGTTTTCAATTTCAAAGTGCAGCGGTTGCGTCAACATTTCGGGTTTCGGCATCATGTATACGGAGCTATTTACAGAGCGCGACCTATTTTATCTCTAAATTCAGAGTCGCTTTGGAGAAAGCGTTGTCCATATATGCGGGTATTTTTCATTGGTTCTCCTTGAAAATGTACTCAATCCAGCGCGATATTTGTCCTGTTTTCGAAGAAGGTAATATTTACCTATTACATGTACGTGTCTTTTAGGTTTAAATTTAATTAATAGCGTAAGTCAATAATGTTTTACTTAAGTGTGTTTCTTTTGGAATATTTTAAATCTTACCCTAGTCCTATTTTTTCGGGTAACAGTAGTAAATGTAAAGGGAAATATATAATTTTTCAGTATTATTCAGTCAGTTTAACAGACAGGTTAATCAACGTCTCGATAACGTGTAGAGGAAATTTGTAAGAGGAGACTACCCGAGGTGATAATCACCGATTTTGTTGAAACTAGGTGAGTACGTAGACCTTAGGGTAACAAGAAATTTCACCAAGGGAAAAGTTGCAATGGGCATTAGTTTTGCCATGGCAACCGAAAATGTTTTTGACAACACAGTATGTATATTTTCCCATTGAAAATGACATGGGAATCTGAGCACTTCTAAAAAATAATAATAAAAATTCTAATTAAAATTATTAATTTTGATCAAATTCAAACAACTAAGTTCTATTTTATTAATTTTGATAAAATTCATTTATTACCGTCGATTTGGCGATTAGTTGGTAAATACAACTTTTTATTTTTATATTTCGCTTTTCTCCATTTTTACCGATTCTGATCAATTTTGATCAAATTGACCAAAATTCATCAATATATCATAAAATTTCATTTGACAATTTTGATCTATTTTTTTGGTTTTGAAAATTTTCACAGGGGGGACCCTTAGAAGCGCTCAGATTCCCATGTTATTTTTAATGAGAAAATATACGTACTGTGTTGTCAAAAACATTTTCGGTTGCCATAGCAAAACTAATGCCCATTGCAACTTTTCCCTTGGTGAATATCATGTTACCATAAGGTTTACATACCCACCTAGTTTCAACAAAATCGGTGATAATCACCTCGGGTAGTCTCCTCGTTAGCTTAATAAATTAAAATTTATACTCCTACAATTTTTTAACGTTATTAAGTGTTTTGATATTATTCCTAGCATTTTTATTTCTTTTCAAATATTTTGGTGACGTCATTGTTAAAGAAAGCGAACATTAAAAAATATCTGAAAATTTAAAAAAAAAACCCCCAACCGTTATAGAACATTACGTCTATAAGTCCTAACGCGCCAGGACAATGCCGTTGCAACTTTATAACTAACGCGATAATGGGTACATCGCGATAGGCGTTCTCTCTTTCCAAAATCGCAACAAACGCGTATCGTTTTAACTTTCTCCGAAAACATCCGAGGGCGAAATTTGGGCCTCTGGTAGGTGGCGGTTAATAGAACTTCGCTCGTAAGGTATTTCAGCCGGGCATTCTCGAGCAGAGGAACACCTGTTTATCGGAATCGGTATGGCGTCGGACGCACTTTGACCTGACGAACTAAAAGTAGCGTTCCGGAGACGCCATGAAGAAATAAAAGTCTTTCACCGTCTGTTTTCATTCGGGACGTGATGTTACATAAATACCGTCTCTGGATTTCGCTTTCTCCGGACATGCACCGTTTCCAGCACCCACCCCCCTCTTCGTACAACACCGGAAATTGCGGGGGTGGGTTCTGACATTTTTTCGTGTTGTTCCTCTCCGGGTGTGGGTGCTCCGTGTAATAATAGGTCTACAGTCGCCCGGTTGTTTTTCTGATGTACTCTACTTACATTGAATTACGCATCCATTTTCTCGTTACGGGGAAAATAGAAAAGGAGATGAACTCGTACCCAAGACAGTCTCGTACCTGGGACCCTTAAGGGGCCGATGCCGGACCCTATGCGTAGGATGATATTTGAAATATTTGAGGGCTATGACGTTGATTTCTGGGTATAAGATGTCATAGCGTATAATATTTGTATCGTAATATTGTATTTTTATAACGGGTATGGGTAGATGGTGGTGACGCGCTGGGTTGACTCATTTCGTGAATAGCTACGGATGTCATTCAACTGACTCGAACAAATGATTAAGCGTTTAAATTCATCTTAGTCAAAAATCTTGCTCAGAATGTGTTCTGAAAGATTTTAAGTCTTTACGTATTTAACAAAATAAAACAAACCCCAAGTATTTAAAAATTGTCACAATGTATGGTTTGAGTCGGTTCGTCAAGTTAAAAATTTATTAAAACTAGAAAGTTCTTAATATATTAAGAACAGTTATTTTGGACCAGTAGCTTTGCTGATTCATGGACAGAATCCCGAAAAATTTAATTTCGACATGAAAATCCCTAAGTGAAAATTTTCGACGGGATAAAAATCCCGACTTGAAAAAATCACGACAAACAAAAATTTTATTTATAATTAAAATTGTTTACAATTAAACTTGGGGGTCAAAGTTTTGTACGATGTTTCGTAAATAGTCATCGGTTGATACATTTTCGTATGTGCAAACAACACTTTTGATACGTTGTGCTTTTGAGCGATATTTTTTCGGTCCTTGCTCAAGGCTGTGTGACACCCGCCCTAATCTGCTCCACTCTAAGTTCATTTCCGCTCTGCTCCATCTTCAGAAAATCAATGAAACGCCAAATTGTTGGATGACATGATTGCATAATTGGTTTGAGAGACATACTGTTTATTATTAACCGCTCACTACACTGCCGTTGAGATTTGACCGCTCGATTTGACCGCCGCGCCGTCGGAATTTATAGGCTATCCAGATTTTTTTATTCGGGATTGCAGTGTCGGGGTTTTTTTTCGCGATTTTTTTTATGTCGATATTCTGTCCAGTCATCGCTTTGCTTATAATTTTATAAATACTGACGTATCTGGTACTTTTATAATTACAGTTAATTTCACAGCCTGCTTTCAAAGAGTTTGGTAATAAAATGTGTTTTCAGTTCTTCAGATATTTTTCATTATGTGCCTTTAATTATGTCCGGGTGAAAGTAATGTTTCCAAAACTTGAAAACACACGGTCCCTTTCACCACGGCTTTAGTCTTTTTTGTAAAATCAATGTTTCGAGTGAATAACGTTATCACAATACTTCTTTAGAAAAATAAATATAATTTACTTCTGGTCACAATCTATAAGAAAATAAACACTAATTAATAAATATATCAGTTTTAATTATCGCTCAAAAGCAAACGAAAATAAAACAACCACTTTTAGAGCTCTTTTCGGTAGTTCTTTCATGTTAAACAACCGTGTAATTTGGAGATTTTTTTTACATTTATACTTTAAAGAAAAAAAGAATCTGGAGTGCGTTTTAACGTTTTTTTGGCCACCAGGTGTCAGGCGGCGACAGATCTCTGATGGATTAACCACTTTCAGAAAGTGTCCGATGTTTTTCCTACCAATTCCTCCTGTCCCGAAAATTTTAACCCCGCTAAGCTGATAATTCCGTGAAGTTCGGAGAAAAGGGTATAGTCTACGTCGTCTACCTTCGCCGAAAATAGTCGCTAACCCTTACTACGAGGCGTTTTAGTAGACTAAAAACCAAAATAAACCCTAGACATAACGGGAAAATTTTATACTCTAAAACCTTTAGGGTCTTCTCCGAGATGTAACGTTTATCTTATGACGTATTACCGTCTCTCGTGGTAACTCTTTCGCGGTAACAAAAGTTTTCATCTTTTCTATTTATTTTTCTATCAGCATCGTCTAATTTTTCATAAAAATTATTCAACTGCCCAACTTTGTACGTACTCCTTATAAATTGTTTTTGCAAAAAGTTATATTTTCGTTAATATATGGATACTTTGTCCCAAAACCAAGAATATGGTAATTCCGATTTTAAATAAAATTCATCGAAAATTAAGTTATTGCGTTTTGAAAATCATTCTAGGGATATTACGTATTTTTTTAAAAAACTTGGCAACTTCGAGTTGCTGTATTTTTACAATTAGGTAGCGACATATAAGGCATAAAGCTATAAATTCAAAATGTTAGATTAGTATATCTGTGTCAAATCGCGTTAAAGGAAAGGCTAAAAATACGCGATTTTCCAAATCGTTTTTCCCAGACAACGAATTATTCTTATGGAATTTACGGCGTATGTTATCTTATTTCTCGTCTGTCTTTGGAGAAATAAATTTAATAAACGCGTCTTTTTCTAAACTATTATTTACACACTTCCGTTTTAAAAAATGAGACGGCTTCTCAATTTTTATAACCATGATCGAAACATTAGACGGGTTAAACACTCCCTCGAAAACGTACCATCTACACTCCTACAAGTTCCCCCTACACGTTTTCGACGGATGGATTAACGTAGTTTCATTGTGTACCGTCTACACTCCTACAAGTTCCCCCTACACGTTTTCGAGGGATGGATTAACGTAGTTTCATTGTGTACCGTCTACACTCCTACAAGTTCCCCCTACACGTTTTCGAGGGATGGATTAACGTAGTTTCATTGTGTACCGTCTACACTCATACAAGTTCCCCCTACACATTTTCGAGGGATGGATTAACGTAGTTTCATTGTGTACCGTCTACACTCCTACAAGTTCCCCCTACACGTTTTCGACGGATGGATTAACGTAGTTTCATTGTGTACCGTCTACACTCCTACAAGTTCCCCCTACACATTTTCGAGGGATGGATTAACGTAGTTTCATTGTGTACCGTCTACACTCATACAAGTTCCCCCTACACGTTTTCGACGGATGGATTAACGTAGTTTCATTGTGTACCGTCTACACTCCTACAAGTTCCCCCTACACGTTTTCGAGGGATGGATTAACGTAGTTTCATTGTGTACCGTCTACACTCCTACAAGTTCCCCCTACACGTTTTCGAGGGATGGATTAACGTAGTTTCATTGTGTACCGTCTACACTCCTACAAGTTCCCCCTACACATTTTCGAGGGATGGATTAACGTAGTTTCATTGTGTACCGTCTACACTCCTACAAGTTCCCCCTACACGTTTTCGAGGGATGGATTAACGTAGTTTCATTGTGTACCGTCTACACTCATACAAGTTCCCCCTACACATTTTCGAGGGATGGATTAACGTAGTTTCATTGTGTACCGTCTACACTCCTACAAGTTCCCCCTACACATTTTCGAGGGATGGATTAACGTAGTTTCATTGTGTACCGTCTACACTCATACAAGTTCCCCCTACACGTTTTCGACGGATGGATTAACGTAGTTTCATTGTGTACCGTCTACACTCATACAAGTTCCCCCTACACATTTTCGAGGGATGGATTAACGTAGTTTCATTGTGTACCGTCTACACTCCTACAAGTTCCCCCTACACGTTTTCGACGGATGGATTAACGTAGTTTCATTGTGTACCGTCTACACTCCTACAAGTTCCCCCTACACGTTTTCGAGGGATGGATTAACGTAGTTTCATTGTGTACCGTCTACACTCATACAAGTTCCCCCTACACATTTTCGAGGGATGGATTAACGTAGTTTCATTGTGTACCGTCTACACTCCTACAAGTTCCCCCTACACGTTTTCGACGGATGGATTAACGTAGTTTCATTGTGTACCGTCTACACTCCTACAAGTTCCCCCTACACATTTTCGAGGGATGGATTAACGTAGTTTCATTGTGTACCGTCTACACTCATACAAGTTCCCCCTACACGTTTTCGACGGATGGATTAACGTAGTTTCATTGTGTACCGTCTACACTCATACAAGTTCCCCCTACACATTTTCGAGGGATGGATTAACGTAGTTTCATTGTGTACCGTCTACACTCCTACAAGTTCCCCCTACACGTTTTCGACGGATGGATTAACGTAGTTTCATTGTGTACCGTCTACACTCCTACAAGTTCCCCCTACACATTTTCGAGGGATGGATTAACGTAGTTTCATTGTGTACCGTCTACACTCATACAAGTTCCCCCTACACGTTTTCGACGGATGGATTAACGTAGTTTCATTGTGTACCGTCTACACTCATACAAGTTCCCCCTACACATTTTCGAGGGATGGATTAACGTAGTTTCATTGTGTACCGTCTACACTCCTACAAGTTCCCCCTACACGTTTTCGACGGATGGATTAACGTAGTTTCATTGTGTACCGTCTACACTCCTACAAGTTCCCCCTACACATTTTCGAGGGATGGATTAACGTAGTTTCATTGTGTACCGTCTACACTCATACAAGTTCCCCCTACACGTTTTCGACGGATGGATTAACGTAGTTTCATTGTGTACCGTCTACACTCATACAAGTTCCCCCTACACATTTTCGAGGGATGGATTAACGTAGTTTCATTGTGTACCGTCTACACTCCTACAAGTTCCCCCTACACGTTTTCGACGGATGGATTAACGTAGTTTCATTGTGTACCGTCTACACTCCTACAAGTTCCCCCTACACATTTTCGAGGGATGGATTAACGTAGTTTCATTGTGTACCGTCTACACTCATACAAGTTCCCCCTACATGTTTTCGACGGATGGATTAACGTAGTTTCATTGTGTACCGTCTACACTCATACAAGTTCCCCCTACACATTTTCGAGGGATGGATTAACGTAGTTTCATTGTGTACCGTCTACACTCCTACAAGTTCCCCCTACACGTTTTCGACGGATGGATTAACGTAGTTTCATTGTGTACCGTCTACACTCCTACAAGTTCCCCCTACACATTTTCGAGGGATGGATTAACGTAGTTTCATTGTGTACCGTCTACACTCATACAAGTTCCCCCTACACGTTTTCGACGGATGGATTAACGTAGTTTCATTGTGTACCGTCTACACTCATACAAGTTCCCCCTACACATTTTCGAGGGATGGATTAACGTAGTTTCATTGTGTACCGTCTACACTCCTACAAGTTCCCCCTACACGTTTTCGACGGATGGATTAACGTAGTTTCATTGTGTACCGTCTACACTCATACAAGTTCCCCCTACACATTTTCGAGGGATGGATTAACGTAGTTTCATTGTGTACCGTCTACACTCCTACAAGTTCCCCCTACACGTTTTCCAGGGATGGATTAACGTAGCTTTATTGTGTACCATCTACACTATTTAATCTGTCTATTAAATCCGCTATTGTAAAAAAACTGCAACGAAATCTTTCGAAACACTTTTTGCCAAGATTGCTCGTGCCAAATTATTATAAGAAAACTCTTTTGCTCAACCTTAAAATTTATACGATTTAATAGCCATCGAAACACTTTTAAAATCCAATTCGTAGAGTCTGTATCCAAAAGTTAAATTTGTAACGCCTAGACTGCTTCGAATTTGAGACGACACTCTCTTGTTCGTCCAGAAGAGTCGGCGCCACCGTAGAGACAATAGATTAATTGTACGAGCTCTCCCGCGCCCACCTCCTCCACCCCTCAACCCCTCCGCCACCCCCCCCCCTCCGCCCCATCGTCTGATTAAAACTCTTCTAACCGAACGCCTCTAGAACCACACCACTCCGCCGTCATCAAAATCGAGTCTTTTAATCGTTGAAAAGGCTTCCCTGATGGTGACGTCGTTGTCCACCCCCGGCCAACATTTACCCCTTTCAGCCACTACCCTTCCAATACCCTAGTCAATGAAGCTTTTTTATTTTTATTATTATATCTTCTTGAACGTTTAGGCATTTTCGCGTTTCTTATCCCTGTCTGATGATTTGAGAATTCGGCAGTTTTTGTCTCGCGGAAGTGGTCAGGCTGGCCCTATTAGCTTCAATTGACAGCGTGGCGGACACCATTTTTCATATTATTACGTGTTACCGTTCATGCCTATTCAGCTGAATATTACTTTTAATTAAATGCTTAACGCTATTCTAGTTATTATTTCTCGGCGCCTACCAGTCGCGATCGCTTCACTAAATACGGAAGAGGCTCAATTTCAAACCCTTTTTTTTTACTTGGCGACTAAACATTTACTGTGTTCCAAAGTGGTAAATTTCAGGTGTCAAATATTGTGGCAAAAAGTGGTAAATACCGACATGGCGAATAATACTTTAACTGGCTAATATGCCAAAGAGTGGAAAATAATAAATTCATAAAAAAATAAAAACATACCAAAAAATATATATTTGTGCTATTTTAGGTAAATATACTGGATTAGTTGCCAGGTTTTGGGCTAGAAACTCAATTATAGCCCAATCTTGTTATTTCTTTTGGCTATTTTTCAACGATTTTTCCTGAGTTTGAATTCGTCTGCTATATATCTTTAAGGTGTTTTTAATGCGAGTTTTAATGGTTCTTTTATGAAAAACTGTAACATTATCTCGCATGGTAAGTGATGTTACATATCTCAAAGATATTATTTACATCATTTAAATGCATTTACTGATTATTAGTCACTATTTGTCACTTTTGGCCATATTTACGACTTTTTGCCTCTGACATGGTCTTTATTATAAAAAAGTTCATTTAAGTAACACTGAACATTTACAAAAATTAGAGGAATGGTAAAAGGCTTGAAAAGGAAGTTGTAGGAATCAAAGTACCTCCGTATCTGGGCTACAAGCTAAACTAATTCGTGATTCTCAATCGACGACCCAGAACTACATTAATCGTTTCGTACTTGTAATTTATAAATAATAACTATTCTGGTTAGAAAATATACATCATTGAAACATATAGTACTGGTTTAAATCTAGGTATAATACTATCAGTTTTAGTTTTCTTAGACAGTATGACGTGTAGTTGCACAATCAATATATGTTTGGTCAATAATTGGAAAAATATAACAAAAGTTAAATAAAAGATAAACGAATGGAAATAACCAATAAAGATAACATTTAAATTTGTTATGATGAGAGTGTGTTCTGAGCGCTAACACTGAATCCCCCCAAATAACGCTACTGCCGCAACGGTTAATTTTTAACCTTGTGCAAATAATCATGTTTTAGATTCAATCAAATAATGGGTTTTTTAGGCCCGTCAAATACCAAATAGAATATTTAAATTGTCAAATAGTTTCGTCGAATATTTGTGGATGAGAAAACAGGGTAAGTTAACTGATCAAAGACCAAATACTATTTCGAATACAAAGTAATTTGACGTATTTGGTCCTGTTTTAGTTTACTGCTCTAGAAAATTCCAAAATAAACCATAACTAAATAATCTAGCTAATAAGAGACCTAACAGAGTCATTATATCGAAGTAGATTTTTTAAGAAAACATATTTCAAATTCCATGGCGTTCTTTTTTGATGGCCTGGAAATCAAGCGTTTATTGAAAATAATTTGAAATACCAAATATTTTCTAACCACCTTTTCGAATATTTGAATATAGCAAAATCGAGATCTATTCGATTTGCTATACGATCGAATTATTCGGTTAAATCCAATAAATTTAAAATAAAAAGATATTTAGGTTTAATGAAAAAATTAATAATTTGGTTTGTTTTTTAAAGAATGATTTTTTGTTTTCCGTGAACAGTTTAACGAAACAAAACCAAATGAATCTTGTAAACTGTCCATATCAATACGATTACTTAAACGCGATATAAGGCATTCTTCGGCGGATCGGCGGGCCGAGCACTCTAGTCGCAAATGTCCGA